>NW_020216423.1:36315-57875 GCF_003070985.1 Temnothorax curvispinosus | reverse complement strand
ATCAAAATAAACTGTCTCTTTACTAACTTCAAATTCAAAATCCCCATTTAGCACTTATGTGATCAACATAATAGCTAATCACATTTTTTAAATTGATACGTACCATATGTGTAAAGTTGGAGTTGATTAATATCTTTTCCAATTTAATTAACACCTAAAATTGAAGAGTTTGTTATTTCTGCAAGTTCCATTCGTTTAAAGGTGATTGTTTTAATATTTAGATTTTTTTTCTTTATTAATTCTACTAAAAACAGTTTGATGTTTTTTCATAACTGAAAAGCGATTCACAGCTGCGGCATTGCGGAATTATTTTTTGTTAGGGCGGACTTTACACTGAAAATCGATATAAGATCGATCACACCACGTCCCACGAGGTGACGTTTCGGCGTCGTTACTCCGAAACGCTCTGTATACGTCGACTGATTTGCGGTTTGAGAAAAACGCGCGGCCACCGCGCGCTGTCCGGATGACCGTGCGGAATTTGACACGCGTGACTTTGAGCCGCGCGTAGACCCGATCCGGATGATCTCGTTCGCGAAGTCGGCGAAGTCATATAATTACGGGACGCGATCAAAGGATGTGGAACGTCGCGCGAAAAAGCGCGCGTGACCGACTCGCCGTTGTCCCCGCCGCGCCGCGTCGCGCCGTCGCCGTCACCAGCGTCATCGGCGCCGCCGTCCTCATCAACGTCGAAAGAAAGAAAGTGACCGCGCGTACGAGCGCCTGTCCGGTGTCCCGCGTTCGACCGATAAAAAAGAAGGCGGTCGACGACGAGTTTTCGCCGGTGAAAAACAATCCGGCAGGACCAGGATTACTCAGAGATATATTCCTTAATGATATTCAAGCGTTTCTTATCGAGCTGTTCGGCCCGAATTCTCCTACTTTTTCTTTATTTAATCGATGAAGCGTCAGTATTGCTGCTTCATACTCAGATGCAAAATTACAATTACGATAATTATAAAGCAATTGAAATAGACATATGAAGAAAGAGAGAAAAGAAGCATAAAAACTAATTAATAGAAACATATATAAAACAAATATAAAATTATGTAATATTGTTGAAGAGAAAAGTAAAAAAATTTCAGAAACAAAATTAGGAAAAATCGATAGCATTTATATTTCTCGTACGTATTATAATTTCAATAAATTTTGATAGTTTTCTGTTTGAGAAAAAGGGGAAGGGAGAGCGAGGAGAAGAGATTAGCGAATCAATGCAAATGGCGAATCGACGAATTTCCCCTCCACATTATTCACGAACGTTATACGAATCACGAATTGCGAATACGCGCATTATATAGTCTGGCGCTATAGCTTATGAATTTCTAATATCGTCGTTTCGCCTATAGATACACGGTCTACGTCTTGCTGCGCGTACTTTTGATAATTGTTGATTTTATGTAACCGATGAAAGACACTCATCTTCGGGACAACGCGAAGAATCGCGAGTCTCATCGACGGCGACGGCGCGAATAAACAAATATAAACTATTGTCATTAAAATGCGTTCTACTTTTGGATACAAAAACTTTCAAAGGATATCAACCTGTTGCTTTCTGTATCTTAACCTTTCTATCTAATTCCGAAATTGCGATCAAATCCGGTTTTCGATTTTCTGGATCGCCGATTATTTTTAGAATATTGCCACGATCGTGAGCATGGCGAGAGAATAAGCGTAATCTTTCATGTTACTCAAAACGGAACTGGTGAAGGGACAAGAAAGAGGAAATTTAAAAATGTACGAAAGCAATAAACTGAAAAATATAAACGAAAACGAATGCCAACGAAGATTTGCATTTGGTCCGCAAATCCTAGCTACTTCCAAGCTGGCGATCCCAAACGGAATTTGCCGCAGCCGAAAGACTTTAAAACGTTATATGTTTCTTTAAGGAAGCGCGAGAGTCTCTTCGCGTCTCTCACGGATCTCGAGTTCGCTCATCTCTCTCTCGTTGTCTCGTAATACGTCAAGGACTCGGGAGCGCGAACCAGGACGAACTCGCGTTCGTCCGTGTTTCTGGTATCTCGTACTGCGTCGCGTGTTACATGTGTATACGTGCGTGCGTTCCACGTGACGCAATCGGATGCCAACGGCTGCAGCAGATCCCGGGATGCTCGTGTTTCGCGGACGCTACCGGCTAACGGTCGCTGATACGTAATTAAGTAAAGCCAGACACGCATGCACGCACGCACGCACACGCACGTACACGCGTGCACACAAACAGCAAGCAGAAGCGGAACCCAGAATGACGTCAAGTCTGGTGTCCCTGGTGAATGGATTTCAGCTTCGAGAATTCAGCTTGTCGATTCGACCACAAGAGGCGCAAGCTGCTGATCGCGAAAAATCTCTCAGGTCGATCAAGCAGTCGCAACAAAGTTCATTTTCATGCACCAACAATATCTCTCGATAATTAAGTAGATTAGATTAATTTAAATATTGGACGAAAAGGGAAAAAAATAATTTTTTAAATAAAACTAATTTGTATTTTACACTTTTTCAAGCAGTACTCATGCAATTTGTTTCATCAGAGTTGATAAAGTCACCATATCGACAAAATTATTCATATTATTCAAACAAGTTCGTGACATATATTTTATCATTTTGATTATACTAGAAAATTTAAATTGCTGACAGGAAAGAGTTTCTTTATAAAGGAAATTAACGCTACGTCAACTAAACTAAGCTTCGTCTTCGTCATTACAAGTACAAAAATATCGGCAATTTTACTTTCTTTGTTAGCTTTCCAATAAGACGCCACAGAAAAGGATATTGCGATGAGTTCTATCATAGATCAGGCAGACACATGGGAAATGAATATCCACAGTATTGGGGTTTTCCACACGTTGAGAAGAATTGTTGCTGGTGAAGAACACGTTAGTCGCGGCCGCGGTGATACGAGTTTTCGACATTTTGATTTTGATTCGGTGCACAGCATCGCCAAGCCTCATGGCGTGGCAAGTGAATTCGTGCAGCAGGCCCGTGCCGGATGGCATGAATTCCTGAATGCCCAGCATCTCCAACAGCCGATGCATTTCCAGGTTCTGCTCGATATTGAATATTGGAAACAACATGTCTGTCTGCTGTGCTATCCCCTCATCCAGCAGTTTGTGAAGTTCTCGAGATCCTTCCTCGGTCATCAGTCGGTCTATCAGTTGGATAATTGCATCTCTTTCTGAGATATTACCTTTGATGGGTTCCGAATAGCATGATGGAAAGATGAAATACATTGAAATCTTTTTTTCTTTGAAAGGTATCTCCATGATGTATGCATCTAGCTGCTCAAACTTACCTAAAAAAAAGAACATTAAAATTAGAGACAGAGAAAGATTAAAATAGACAAATAATGATAAAAATATTAAGTAGTTTCTTATCAAATGTCAGATTTACATCAAAGATTTTCAAAAATTTATGTAATACTTTTTACGTTGCTCGAAAAAGAAAAAGCTATTTTTGTAATTTTGATTAAATTGTAGAAAGTATGAAAGTGTAAAAAACATTAGAAATTTGTTTTTGCTTCATTTCCTGCATTTATATGAAAATGTTTTATAATACAAAATAAAATACATAAATTTTTTGTTTATAATATAATTTAGAAATTATTAAAGACAATGATAAATGACTAAAATGAGATTGAAGTGACTAGTGACCATTATTGAAATTTTTTTTTGTAGAATCTTTTTTGTCTTTTTTGTCTTTTTGTCTTGTTTTCTTGCTAACACTAATGTCAGGTGTGGTATCAAGATCAAAACTAGGATCTAATTGACCCTCGCAGTAGATTATGTTCAGCAGGATTCCGTCGGTGTTGCTATTGATATTATCTGGTGGTAGGACATCCTGTATGTATTTTTGCGTAAGGCATTTAACAGTATTATTGACGAAATCCCTTGTATGGTCGGGACGATTGTCGAAATTAATTTCCTTCACCTGGTGATGGCCAGATGAAAATAAATTCATTGTTTCGGTGTATATCATTTTGCGTTCATTAACGAAAAGCCTACTAAAGATTCGACACGTGTAGGAATTCTCGGATCCATTCATCTAAAACAAGAAAATAAAAAAATAAGATCATGATATTCTCTCTTTCTCCTTCCTCCCTGAGACGGTAAATGCTTCTTACATTTTATATTTATATAAGTTATCACTGAATTTATTTGTTAATTACAATTGTCAAGATCTTAAGAATCCGCTAGCGATAAACACATCAGTTTCGTGAATACTTTGTATGACGATGTAAGACATGCGGGAGAGAATTACTCACTATGTAACAAAACTGATTGACTCCCCCCTCAATATAGTGTAGTTCGACAGTGGTTTTAGAAACGTCATCCGGAATATAGAGGACTTTTCTAAGAGAATTTTCGGTATCGTCGCTAGCCCCAAAGTACATCACGAGTAGATTCTGGTATATAAGATGCGGGCTAAAGAAAATGTTATTTTTCGGCTCCATCAACATACACTTCCTCAGGCTTTCGAAGGCGAATTTAAAGCGCGCGTCAGTTAACATCTTAAAAAAAAAACATGTGGAAATTGCCCAAAAATTTACAACCAGAAAAAATTATATTACAAAAATTGTATAAAAGTTGGATTAAAGGAAATAAAGGATCACAAATATATTAAATTATACAATTTATAATATTACATACGTGCGCACATACACACATACCCAGCAAACACAGTAATCACCGAGTGCGCAATTTGATAGCAAATTGCGCACTCGGTCATTACTGTGTTTGCTGGGTATGTTTTATCATGTACATATAATGTAATGGACATTTTGCTGAGATTGTTAGGATTATCAATTTATTAAATAGCAATAGAGCATACCTTTGAAGTAATCCTTTGGCTATCGACGCAATTCCAAATAAAGTTTAAAAATTGTCGATCACTAAGGGAGAAAATTTCTTTAAATCGACGGAACTGGCAGTGAAGTACAACAATGGTTATCCGTTCAATTTGTACTGTAAATGACGAGGCGAGTGTTCCGAATCTGATGTAAAGGATACAGTAAGATCAAATAATACATATAAGCAGTCAAGATCAATCGGTATTGTTATTTATGTTCACTTCTCGCGATTTGACGAGAATGCGGCAGTCACGTGAAAACTTGAAATAAAGGATAACAAATTCGGTACCAAGGACTTTTAGAGATTAGGATAAACGTGAAGTTTCGCGGATGTTTCGTTTATTGTTCATAGACTCTGGCGGTAGTATTCCCTGTAAATAATTATGTTCTACTTTGAGTTTATGATTCAAATTGATAATTTATCTCTATATTCACTCTAATATCTTCTCTATCGTATCTATATTGTCACTGGCGAATTCATCATCATAGAGTAGTTGAAATATTAGTTAAAAAACATATAATTACATGATATACATTTGTATACATATATAAGTATTTTTATTAATTTTTTCTTATTACATAAATCTCTGCATGCAACGTTTTTAATCGATCGTCATTACAATAAGTTTTACGTCCGGCAGAAACTTTCGAAAAATGTCAATCTCCCGTTTTTGGTACATTTTTTAATTTAATTCCAACATCGCGATTAAAATCGGCATAATTTCGTTGCATTTCGATTTTTTTTATCACATAAAAATAAATCTTTCTTATTTACTTGTAAAAATTGGAATAAAAATCTTTCATTTGTATGTAGTAATTAGTTGAAAAAATAGTACAACTATAGATAATAATTTTGTACGCGTTTTTTTTTCTACACAAAAATTGTTTTAAATATACGTTAAAAACCATATAATAATTAATTTTAAGCAAGAAATATTAACGTGGAAAGTATATTATAATATTATTTTTGCTTCCTCTCATAGACTCTAAATAAAATTAAAAATGTCGGTAATTATCGACATTCTTAATTCCATTCGATCCCTACATTACCATTCTGACTAAATATGATGGGAAATACATGTGTATATGGACACATGCAATGTTGTAGCTATTTTTGGCTACATCCAATTCCAAAAGTTGCAAACAAATGTACGAAAACGAGAACATAATAGGGGAGACCGGGGCTATTCGTGACACTGCTGAAATTTTGTCGCGGGCCTAACTTTAAAATGCTTGCTGCTAGAAACCTGTAATATCAATCACAGATGTTTCTTAGTGTCCTCTAGGTACCAACGGAATGGCATTTGCATGTCAACCATTTTTCTCTCTCAGTGACAGAAAGTTTGATTTCAAGTGCTCAAAGTAAATTTTTTCAAATCCCAAAAATTTGTTTTCACGCCGAATAAAATAATAAGAGATCCGAAACGGTAAGTTGTATTTAGTCACTCAACTTCACTAAGCATAATGCATGAGTAGATTTTATGGTATTCTTTCTTATCTGTTAAGTCACGGGCATTTCGTGACACGAGCAATCGAGGCAACCACAAACGCCACGAATAAGCGTTCAAAGGAAAAACCAATTTGCAGGGGCGCGGACGCCTTTGAGAAGTGATTTCCCGTAATCGAATGTGAGCAATGAAGGCAATTAATGGAACAGGCGTTACATTTTTCCTCATAATTTTGTATACATATAATATGTAAATTCTGACAAATAAAGGCTTTTTCAAAGTATTAAAGTAGATAAAAATTGCAAAAACAAAAGAAATCTATATAGTTTGTTCAATCAGAGAAAGTGTTACTCATTATCTCGTGATTTGCCACGAATTACCCAGGCTTCGGGGCAATTTGTAATACATGACACAGCGATACATTTCTTGATATATTTCGAGACTCGTGAGAGAAAAACCTATATATTTTTTTTCTTTTAAACTAGAGAGATGGACGATTACATCGCACTAATAAAAATTTTTTAAACATTTATACGAAGCGAGAAAAAAATTCGAAACAAAAATGTGTCACGAATAGCCCCGGTCTCCCCTATACAAACTATCTGTTCTTGTCTAACAGATGATTGCAGCACCATCTCTCCTAAGATCTGGCACTTACTATTATTGCTCTTCTTACCATTCTGCATCTGTGTATTTGCATTTATAAAATTTCTTTTTAGAAAATCTTTTTTTCTAGACTTTGAATCTTAGTTCTAATATGCACGATATTGTTCCTGCATGTTGTCCCTTTTCTCCGCGAATGTCTCATTTTGTATGTATTAATTATATAATTCTTGTATTTTAAGCAAATATTATCGTGAAATGACAGCTCAACGTGTCAAAAAAGTGATATTTAAATATTTTTTTTCGTTTTTAATATATACTTGATCGTTATTGTCTTCATTTTTGTGCATACCCCAGGTAGCAAGCACTCGTCATTTTGCCGTCAATTGACGTCAGAAGGCTGTCATTTTGACGTCTTTTGACGTCAAAATGACGAGTGCTTGCTACCTGGGACTTTAATCGTGTAAAAGAATTTTGCAAAGTCAATTCAAAGATATTATCTTAAAATGGAAAAATGTCGATAATTGTGTCATTCCAGGATCCCCTTAATACAACAAAGAAGTATCAAATCTTTACGTTTTGAAGAAAGTAAGAAAAAACTTTTCCGCTCGAAAATAAAATCGAAAATGAAAATAAATTTCTCCGCTGCTCCAAATATATATAATATATATATATATGTATAATACATTTAAGATGGTTAATTTATATTAAACAATGCAACAATATTCATAAACTATTTTACTTTTTAACATTGACTGTTTTTTTTAATATTATATAATAATGTAATATAATTATATTTAAACATTTTAGAACAATTATATTATTAAGAACAATTATGTTTAAAATTTTAATATTACATAACTTGGGTTTAGAATTAAAAACAGTCTACATTCTTGAAAACTATAAAGAAATGAAGAAAATATTTTTAATTAATGTGTATATACATAGAAAGTTTTGCTTATGTACATAGGAATTTATTTTAGTTGAATTTTTAGTTTGAATTATCAATTATAATTTTTATGACAGTAATTAGAGTGATAGAAACGTTAAGACCCAACGATCATGATATATAATAGTCAATATAATTCTTAATTATATAAAATTTTTGGATATTAAATACGTTATTGTTACAATATGACTTTTGTTGTAAAAGCTATATAATATTACCTGCATTAATTTCGCACATAATGAAGATTGATTCTAATCATTATTTCTTAGTTTTATTACAATAAGTTTATAGTCTAATTATTTTGAATATGCAGCCGCAATATAGTAAAAAAGTTTCTAATTTTTATTTTGCTTTGTTCAATTAATTTGTTTACGGAAAAGCACAACATTTATTAAAGTACAAAGTTATTACATTAATTGATATACATTGAATAAAAGAAAGAAAGATTATCATCATCTCTCATCATTATATTGAAAATATGTTAAAATATAAGAATTATAATTATATTATATTATACAATAATATTATATCATATTATTATATTTAAATAGAAATATGATCGATATTCATTTTATAAATTCTAAAACTCACCAAATAATTATAAAGTATCGCTGATTTTCATTCAAAATTGATTCAATACCGTTTTTGTACAAAGTATTAACAACTTCACTATTTGTGCATCACATATATTATTTATAAATATATTTATGTATATACATATGTATGCATGTATATGTATATTACAAGCATTTCAACACGTGGACATCATATACCTAACCTCACTTATTTTTACACAACTTTCTGCAGAAACTCATGCGTTTAGCATGTACGTATGCAATGGCTTCATCGCTAGCGCTCTCTTACGTCGCAATTTACGAAAAGACGACGACTCCACATAGCCAAATCTGTCGAGAACAGATTTTGAAAATGTCTGCCGCAAATTTTGTCGATAAAATACCAGCAGAAATGTAGCAGATTCTGCTAACAGAATATATATAATGGCAGAAACTCGGTCTGTCAGGTTATATCAGCAGGCTCTGTCGGCAAAACAAGAGTCGCGAAATTTCTTACAATAAAAAAAACAATTTATTTAATCAACTTTTACATTAAGGGGATGTTGGAGCTGTCTGTTTTACCGACATTTTTTGTCGGCACGTAGCGTCGTATTAATTTGACAGAATTAAAAATCCTTCTCCAGAATTGCAGTACATACATTAATGATTCGGGGAAACTCCGATTTTATATAGAAAACGAGAAAACATTACGGAAGTACAGATTTCCTTATCCTACTCTTATCCCAATATGGCGTCTCGAGTTGCGGCGAGCTGTCAGCTCGTCACAAGATGTATTTCATATAAGAGATATACCATTGGTACGAATGCGAAAACAAGTTCCCCCGAATTGCACAACAAGAAAAACATCGATAAACCCCCCAAATCAAGATTTGGAAGCGTAATATAAAAGTATAATGTCGGTGTGCATTGTGCGTATGTGTGCGTGCAATGTAGCGTGCTATCCTTGTCTATATCTTTGCCTATACAAGGACAGATATAGTTCGCCGATCTTCTTTACCGACGCCGATCGAGTTCGGCTACGGCTCCAGCATCCCCTTAATACTTAAATTTACACAGTACGTACTATGCTAAACGAATACCAGTGTATGACGCTATGACGAGATCATTTACCTTTCAAGGAACTGCGGTGAACTGAACTTGCAGTTCGAGATTTCCCTTTTATAAAGTCCAAAAAGGGTCTTATCGTTTTTCAAGAAAATTTCTAAATGATTCATTTTTCTTTTACTATCGTTGTATAAATACGTAACATCGAAAAATACATGATATTGGAAAATTAATTTTCAAAGGTTATTGAATTCTCTTAACCTTTAAACACATATGTTGGGTATGCCATACCCGGTCGGTTCTTTAATCACGTGCCATTTCGAAACGGATGACGGTAGCGGTCCGGTATGGGCGTGTAAAAAAACTTTGAGGTTTCGTCTTGAACGTCGAATTTGAAACAGCGTCAGACTCGCCGTAGAAGCCGAGCAAAAAGGTAAGAAAGTTTGTTTTGGGTATGCCATACCCACGTTATGTGTTAATGGAATTTTTTGAGATATTTTATTTTACTTATTTACCGCAATATATCAGATAATTTGAGGTTATAATCTTACAATACGGATTATTTAAGGTTATGTTATTTCATTTATACCACAGTATGGGTGCATTCGGGGAGACGCTATTAACGCTATAAACGCAAACGCTATGAACTTCGTTCGAAGAGCCAATAGCGCGACAGCGATAGCAAGCTCCCCGAACGCAGCTTAAGCGCCAATAGTATTTCGTGCCTCACCTCGAAAATAATAGCGAAAATAGCGCGAGTGATGACGTCACGCTGCCTTTACAGTGACGTCATCATCGTATATCACAGCGCCACAAAGCGTCTCCTCGAACAATTTTGGACGATAATTGTGCTAATAGCGTGCTCCCCGAATGCACCCTATATGTCACTCTTAAATCCGGAAAAAGTCACTTATGCTATTATTTGTTCCGTAAAAGCCTAGTTAGTGCATAATAAAATCAGTATGAGTGAAAGAGGTGGATATCGTTTTTGCTTCAAAGGCTGCCAAAGTGCAAGTAGTGAGAGATGAGGGATAAAAGAAACTTTGTTTCAATTTCCAAAAGATACAGAAAGGTCAGTTTATTATGTGACTTATGTTAAAATTATCTTTGCATTTAAAGTTGAGCTTAATTTTATTTTTAAATCATATTCTATAATCAGTTGTTAAACAATTAATGAAAGTAATATCATAAAAACTTAAGAAAGGCTATTGCTTGAAGGTCAAAATTGTGGGTATTAGCTTGTGGTCGAGAGGAATTGATTTCAAAGACAGCCATACAACTTTATAATAGTTATAGAGTATGCAAACTCCATTTTACAAATGATATGTTCTTAAATTATGAGAAAACGAGATTGCAGCCACATGCCATTCCAAGTTGTATTGTGAGAAATAATGTTAAGTTATTTTCAAATACTACAATAACATTAGAATAACATTATACATGATATAATATCATTTCACAGATGAAGAAGCAAGTTCAAGTAGTTTAAATATAGAAACACACTGCATAAACACCTTAAATATTGAAAATACACAAGAAGAAAATACTGTATTGGATAGGAATATATTGAATGAAAAGGACCAGGATGTAATGCGTATAGTGCAGAACAATAGCAAAAGTATCAGATGTATCAGAATCAGAAACACAAACGCCTTTGTCACTATTTTCTACACCTCCACGAAAAGTACATCTTTATCAACACATATAAGAGGATATAAAAGGAAGATAACCAATTTGGAATTACAATTGCAGCAAACGAAAAAAGCAAAAAAGAAGATATTAATACATTACATATGTTACTAGACAAATATTTTATAAAAAAAACATCCGAATTTTAAAAAATGCAAGCACGTCTCTTTCAAAAAAAGGCAAAAGGTAGAAGATACGATAGTACTTCATTCAAACAACATTGTTTATCCATATATTTTTCAAGTCCTAAAGTATATAGAGATTTAGCAAATAAATTATTTTGTTTACCTAGCTGTGCAACTCTAAAAAGATTTACACAAAACTGTTATATATGTCCAGGATTACAAGAGAACGTATTTCAAATACTAAAAATGAAGACTGACGGTTTGTCAGAAATTAATAAATACTGCATACTTTGTATAGACGAAATGTCTTTAAAAGCACACTTATTTTACAATATAACAACAGACAAAGTTATAGGATTTAAAGACATAGGATGTTCACAGAATTGTTCACGGTTGCCTGCATGTAATGTAGCAGTAATTATGGTTAAAGGCATCTGTCAATCATGGAAACAACCATTAAGGGGATCCTGCAGTGACTGGCGAACTTCCTCGATGTCGATAATGTCAATCTTTCTAATTTTGTTTTCCCTATATCTGTCTTTGTCTAACGAAATGACATCTGTCCTTTTTTCGATTGCTCGCCATCTCTCGCAAGATCCGGCAACTACTGTTGCTGCTCTTCTTGTCATTTGCATCCGTATTTGCATTACTAAAATAATTTTTCGATGGATCTTTTTTTGTACGCATTGAATCTTACTTCTACTTGCACAATATTATTCCTACATGTTTTCCCAAGGGCAGATGATAAAAATTATGTATGTATAAACTGCAGAATTTTTGTTTTAAGCAAATATTGTCGTCAGGTGACAGCTGCGTATGTGCCCAAATAAGTAATATTTTTAATTTTTTGGTGTTTTTGATATAAAATCGCGTTTTCTACCTTAGATTTTTGTGCGTACTTTAATTCTATACCAAAAACTTGCAATTCTGTAAAGCCAATTAAAAGATCCATCGAAAAATGATAATGTCGGTAAATCATACGGCTGCAGGATCCCCTTAAGTTATTTCTTTTTGAACTCCACAATGAAGGCTTCTGATTTACTGAAAATTATACCAAAAGCAGTAAGAAAGCTAAGAAACATTGGTTTGAAAGTTGTTGGTCTTACTTCAGATATGGGCTCCAATTTTTATCAATTAACCCGATTACTAGATGTTACTGATAAAAAACCATATTTTACAGTAGACGATCAGAAAATATTTTACTTTTTTGATGTGCCTCACTTGTTAAAAGCAACTAGGAATAACTTATATCAACACAATTACGTATATGATGGGGATAAAATTGTTACATGGAAACATATAGACGACTTTTATGTAATAGATAAAAAAGCACAATTTAAAGCGGCTCCTAGATTGACAGCCATATTAACCCAAATAATTTCGACAAAATAAAAGTTAAATATGCAGCACAGATATTTAGCCACTCTCTTTTGGCTGGTATAAACACATATGTAAATTTAGGTTCCTTATTAGGTACCGCCTAGCGGCGGCTATTTTCACAGCAGATTTTATAGGAATATTTAACAAATTATTCGATATTTTAAATTCTTCAAAAATTTATAGCAGCAATTCTAACAAACAAGCATACATAAATACAAACGAGCAAGTCACTTTTCTCAATGAAACAATACAGTTTTTACAAGGCGTAAAAGTAATTAGAAAAGATGGAAAGGATATAACAAATTCCATTAAATCAATTAGATGTTGGATGGTTAAAATTAATTCCGTATTACAGTTATGGAATTACTTGCAATAATCATGAACTCCTATTCAGTATTTATTAACTAGACAACTAAATCAAGACAGTTTTAAAAACTTTTTTGGAGCCGTACGTAAACAAAGTGGAAATGCATTTAATCCTACACCAATACAATTTTATCATGGCTTTAAAAAACTATTTTCTATTGATTACATTAAAGCAGATAGCGGAAATTGCGCAGCTGATGAAGATATAGATAATTATGATTATCGTAATTTGCCAGTAACTGAAGAAAATGTTTTTATTTACATTTGTGGATATTTATTGCGTCGCCTTTTTGCTAAACATTCTTGCGATACATGTGCATTACTAGCCGAAAGAGATTGTAATTTAGATGAAGCTCGTTTATACACTTATTTTAAAACGTATAATAATACAGACGATGATAAGTTTGGCAGTTTATATGTACCAAGTGCAGTATCTGTTATTTAAAGACACTTCAATACACTTGTATGTGCTTCTATAACAATTTTTAATATCAACTATATTACAGTTTAAAGTTTATTATTTTTATACATTTATTAATTATATTTAAACAAGTTATAAAAATTAATAAAATGTGGCAGATGGCTGATCGCAACACACATTCAGACGATTGGTGCCCGACGAATATTTCCCTGTTGGGACGATCCGCAAATAAGGACCACTTTTGACATCTCTATACAGCATCCCAGTAATTCTGTAGCTTTATCCAACATGCCGACACAAGGTTATGGTGTGACTAATGATAATAATAATGATACAACAACATACTTCTTTACTACACCTCCACTATCCACTTACAACTACACTCGCATTAACAGTGATGTTTCTTTGTGGTGCAGAGAATGTGATAGAAAGAATACTTTTAAATTCGCTAAGCGAGTTATAGAAACTGTTACGTCGCATTTGGAATCTGAATTTAAAGATTTAAATAATCGACAACTGGATCATGTTGCAATTCCAAATTTTCCAGAAGATAGCACATCGAAATGGGGACTCATCTTTTATAGGTAATACACAATTTAAAAGACATACGATTCATCAAGTAATAAAATTACTTATATTATTCGAATTTTATTCTTAATCATTTGCATTATTTTTATGCGTAATTATCAATGAATTATAATAAATTAAAAAAATAAGTAATAAATATTGTGATATATTAAATATTGCGTAATTTTCTCTAGTTTTTTGGTAAAAAGGTAAAACAAATTTCACATATTATACTTCGAAATTAATTATATACATTTCAAACATTTCACATTTATATCAAAATGTATAAAAAATATACATGTACATTTACCTGTACTACCTTTTCAAATTTGTAATTTAATATATTGCAAGATATAACGTTTTAAATTTTACATGTAAATAGGTAGATATTTATTTCATTGACAATAATATAATAAATAATATATACATATATATTATAAAGAAATATTTAGTTTATAATTATAAATCTGTTGAAATCCATGGCTCGCAGAATATTTAATACAATTTTTTGTTATGTTTATTAAATTAAAACCAAGTTAAAAACTAAAATTACATATAGTTTAGTATTTATCTAATAAATAACAATATATATAATTAATGTATCGACTAAAGACCATAATACATGCTTACAAAGATTTAATATAACTGATAAAAATTATAATATCTTTTAGAGAAGAAAACCTTATCTACAATGAGCAGGATCCGATTATGCGCAAAATAGAAGTCGCGCGCTTAATTGCACATAAAATAACATATCAATGGTTTGGTAATGCAATTAGTTCATCACGATGGTCTTTTTTTTGGCTACATGACGGTCTTGCTACTTTATTCGGAGAAGAAGCTATTGTTAAGGTTTTTATATTTACTATTGCGACAATATTTAACATTTATCTAAAAATTTTCACTCGTTTTTATTTTTATAAACATTGGATGCGAATAAACTTTCAAACTTTTAAAGTGTATTAAGAGAAAGTCAAGTAAAATTATTAATACATTTACACTGTAAATACAAAAGTATCTCGTAAAGAACTTAACCTGCACTAATTAATTCGACATTTAATTTTTTATTTTCATACATAGCAACTTATTTTATTACTCTTTTATTATTCCTAATTTTAATTATATAAAACAAGACAACTTTTTTAGCAAAATGTGCATAATATGTCCGTACTATGATCTAGTGCAGAAACACGCACTAGATTATAGTGCGAACATATATTTTGATCAACACTAAAAGAAAATTTATTATTTGCAAGAAAATAGATTTCTTTAAATTAAATTTCCTTAATTCAAAAAAATAGTAGATTTAAGAAAATATTTTAAACTCAGAAAAATTATTTTCTTAAATCTACCCAATACTTCTTTAAATTAAGGAAACTAAATTCAAAGAAATTTATTTTCTTGCAAATAATAAATTTTTTTTAGCGTAACATTTATAGTGAAACTTTTATTTTTAGACCTTGAATAATTCCGAGATATTGGACTTCTTCATAGTTCAGAATCAATATGAATCTCTTCATTTAGATGATTATTTTAAAATGAATCCTCCACTAATGAATAACCTATCGGAGATCAATTCACTTTTCAGTTTTCCTTGTTGTATCAAAGGTAACATTATGTAAATATTTTAAATTTGCAAAAATAAATATTATTAAATAAAAAGAAAGAATGTAGAAGTAAAATTTAGTTTAAATATTATTTAATAACATTTTATATATCTTTCGTCGTAGTACCTATTGTTTTACGCATGCTCAAAAACGCAATCACCGATAAAGCATTTCGAAGTGGTATCCACACATATCTACACCAGCAGTGAGTAACAATTATATTATGATAATTACTATACAAGCTAGAATAATTTTATTTGTTTACTACTATACAAATAATTTTATTTGTTTACTACTACACAAATACTATAATAGAAACAAATACAAAATGTATAAAAGCAGCCAAAGTTAAAAAAAACTTTTTTCATTTTTTGTTTACATTATTTACTATACGTCTGACATTCCAGTTTTATTTCAGTATTTTCCTTTGTTCTGGTCGTGAGCAAATTAAATGTATCTCACCATTACTGTTTTGACTCCTACTTTCCATTTTTTATTAAAAATCTTTCCGCATTTTTTTAAGACCTTTATTCACTCTTGTCTACTGACTTCTTTAATTCATACACGGAATTAAATTATTCTTTATATACTGTTATTTAAAAATGTAAATTTAAGTAACTAAAAGTATTTATATTTATTGTAAATTTTCACTGTTGTATTGCGAAATATAATGTATAATAATATAATATACGTACAATATAATGTAAAATTGTATTACGTTCTATTATATACATACACATATAGAGGGGTAAAAATCATACAATGTATAAATTTGCATCTATGCACACGAGTCAATATTTAAAAAAATTTGATACACTACTATATGGCTTTTATCCCTCCATACTCATACATACATACATACATACATACTTATTAATATAGATATACATACATGTATATATATATTTATGCTTATATTTATATTTATATTTAATTAATTATAACGTTTACTGTCAATAACAATATTTTTTTTTAAATTTAGCATGTTTAAGTCAGTGACTTTTTATGAATTCTGGTTAATACAAGTAGTCACAGCTGAGTCGTATGGCTATCACATAACAGACAAGTTCTTAAATTGGATATTGTATGAACATTATCCTTTCTTGAAGTGGACACAAAATGGCTCTTTTTACGTAGAATTAGCACAAGCTTCAGATTTCAGTACATTACATTATGGTAATTGGTGGATGCGTATAAATGTAATTGTAAAGTCTTCTTCAGGTCAGAGCTACAAAACAAGGCAAACACTGGAAAGACACGCTTCAATTTTTGCACTCGTTATTCAGGGTGACATGATAATAGTCGACATTCAGCAAACTGGTAAATATTTATCAAGCAATTTATTATGCATGTATGATTATTTTCATATGAGTGTTCGGAATTCCTATCGCTACTTTTTATTCGTATTTTTTACTTATGAATATTTATGATATTCCACATATTGCATAATAGAGTACATAATAATATTTTGTATAAAATATTATACGTTCCCTCCATTCTGCTTTTTAATGAATATAATACAAACTTTATTATTTACCTCTCTTATTACCTTTTACTTTTACATACTTAAATTTATATAAAGTCATAAAGTACTATATACTTCTCATAAACCTTTATTGCGATATTTTAAGTTATTAGTAAAATGATCAAGAAATAACAAAAATTAAATATGCATAACATGTAATTATTTCCGATATGCCTCATTTGTGTTCTACTATAATACAAAAACAAAAAGAAATTAATGTTAAAATATTCTTATTAATTTATTTAATCGTATATAATTCAATACTTTTGTATTGTACAACAGGATATTATCGGTTTGAATATAGCGATGAAAATTGGCACAAAATTGCACATTATTTAAATTCATCAGAATATAAAAATGTTAGTGCCATCAACCGAGCGAAAATTATTGATGATGCATGTTATTTCACGATTGCACGAAAATTCAATATTAGACGTGCGATGGATATTCTTACGTTCTGGAAAATCACAAATTACTTACGTCAAGAGATAAATTATGTAGCGTGGTATCCTATGTTCAAAATGTTTGAATATTTATCGACTCTGATTCCATTTAGTGAACACACAATTGGTACCTTTATTAAGGTAAACAGCATAGATTTTAATTAATAAAAGATAATAATTAGTTGGCATCATTGTCCTCTGTCATTATATCGTCATGTGTAATTTCTATAGAAGATGAAATATATCCGAATGACAAGATTCAACTATGATTTTATTTTAAGATAAAGAACAAGAAATTGATAGTAAAAAATTATTTCTTGTTTCTTGTATTACACGTCGCATATTAACTAAATCCTTTTAAATTAATATTAATTTTAAAAGTTTTTATATAAAGAATATTAATCTCACCCGCGCACATATTATGTTTCTTATAATAACACATAAATATAAAATTTACGTTATTTTAGCAAAAACTTAAAGAATTATTGGTTGGCCCCTTTGAGATACTAATTGTAAGTTTGGAACATTTACCGGAGAACGATCTTACTATATGTTTAAAACAAGAAATCTTTAAGTGGGCATATACACTCCGACACAGTCCGTGTTTGGAAATGGCTCAAAGAAAGTTACTAATGCATTACAAAAATCCTGCAAGCATGTAAGCGTCTGTATATTTATCGTTATAATTAAAGCACATTTCTTGTATTTCGCGCCGTACTTGATTAATTTTCTCACCGAAAAACGAACATCAAGCAAGGTTTTTATATGTATGTAATATATGTTCTTATTTCTTTTCTCAAATTAATAGAAATTCACCAGAGTGGAAGGAATGGGCGTTTTGTAAAGGTTTACTAAAAGCTAATATGTCTGTGTGGAACATCGTAAAATACAGATGGATGAAGAATAAACAATATGAACTTTTACCATACTTAGCTTGTACTCGAGATCCTTCTATCATTTTGGAATACCTACCGTATGTGTTGTGGAATCCTATGACATATGAAACCCAAGATACTGCAATTATCCGCTCTTATATAAACATTTTTCATACATTTGTTGCGAAGCATGCTAACAACTATTTCATCTTCACGAATGTTTTATTGAATCTCAAGCGAATAAAACCCAAGTAATTATATTTTTTTATAAATAAGCATTGCTTTTAATAATACATTCGCTTTTACAAATGTAATTAAAAACGTCTCTATTGATTGCTTTTATAGAGAGATTAGTATAATTGTAGCATTAACGGATATCATTAACCATGTGTATTCTGAAAAGCACCTCAATGAGGTAAGTAAAATGAAACCAAATATAATACACACACACACGCGCGCGCGCGCCCGCGCGTGTGAGCACGCATGCAAATGAGAGGAATAAGAGAGGGTGTACCTACATATGAGTTTGTTAAGACGTATATTTGTGTGTGTATGTGCGAGTATGTGTGTGGGGGGAGGGCGTGGATATGAAGAGAAATTTGCTCTTTGTCTAAACTCTAAATATATGAATACGTGTATATGCATGTTTGCAAAAATACCGTATGCACGCGGTAGTATGCATTTTAACATTGAAAACAAAAAATTGTTGTACAATAATATGCTAAATTCAACCATTACTGCGGAGTAACCGTAAATTATTTATTAAACGTAAAAATTAAATTTTGTTTTAGATACTCATTCATTTGGAACAACAAAAATATATAACTGATGACCAACAAATTTCAGAAATTCAACACAAGATACAAATACGTTTATCTCAAATTAGAGATCAAATAGATTATTTTCAATTTTTAGTTTGATTATTTTACAGTTTGAAAAACCATATATTTACATATTTTGATGTGTAGTATCTCGAATTATTTAAAAACGATAACACGTGCTGATCTATTGTGCTCAAATATCTTTTTCAATTTTGAATATTTTGTTATATTATGTTTTTTTTATTCGTTCCTAATGATAAAGCTTATATCCTTTTCATTATATGTCTTGTATCTATATGTCGTTTATATCTTTAGGTATGCGTTATTTTAGCATATTATTAGTTTCAAAATATTAACATTACTATTGTTCTTGTATGATTTGATATTTCATATTATATTAATATTGTTAATGTCCTAAAACTTACATAAAGAGTGCGCATGTTAATTATAATTAATAATAAACTTTTTATAATTATCTTACGTCTCCCTCTCTCCCTCTCTTTTTCTTTTCCCCCTCCCCCCTCTCTCTCTCTCTCATTCCTCTCGAAAACAATAAGTGTTCCTTACACAATTTACATTATAAGTTACCTTATTCGAGTTTACTTGTTAAGTATAATTTTTAAAATCTTGAGAATCCGAGACACTGACAATAAATGGCATATATATCCTCGCACATTTCATATGATATCAATCGCGTAGAATTACTCATCCTGTAAGATACAGTAGCAAAATTAATTAATTCCTCCCAAGAAATAGTTTTGTTGGATTATGGCTTTAGAGACGTCATCGGGGTAAAACTTCCGAATAGCCCCTAAATTTAATGAAACTTGCAGCAATTGTAGAGCATTAAAGGACACGCCCACACTATAAAGGATTTTGTACGGAAACAAATAGGAACGGAGAAATTAAAAAAATACAAATGGTAAATTGTATGATTTACTAATTACTATAATTAATGATTACTGATTACATATTAATATATGTGTGTACAGACAGTACATATAAGCATACATATAAACGTGGGAGCGGCAAAGAGAAACCAAAACCTAGACCAAAAATTCAAAAGTAAAATAAAAAATTTAAATATTTAAAAAGTTAAAACTAACCTATACAACCTAAACCCAAACCAACCTAACCACAGAAAAAAGCTGTTGGAAATTCATTTCTCATTGGTCAAGAGACGTACTTAATCGCAATCACAGTCGCGGCCGCGAGCCGCTAAAAGCGACAGAGGAAGCTTCATGACAAGAGAAAGACGCTTTCGAACTATAGATTAATAATAAATGAATATCTTTGCCTTACTAAATAGATGAGTCTACAATATACTAAAAATAGATACAGAAAAGATTAGCAAGACCCCAAGGTAGGGCGTTGCCCCTCTCCCCACAACCACTCTCACTGCCAACGCCTGTTTCACGACAGCTAGGTGCTTTGCCCCCACATCCCCATCTAGGGCCTCTGTCACGCAATAATGTTTCAAATTCGCACACTTCTTGCATACGCATGTGATTACAGAGAAATCCGTGTGGGGTAGGGCCTATTTTAACCTACACCACTCAAGTTTCATCAAAATTCAACCACTAGATTGTCTATAAATTCCCACACAGCAAAATATATCTGAGATAGCCAGATTCGGATTGTTTTATTGGCTATAACGAATAAATTTGAGTTGATCTTTATAAAATATAAGAGCTAACTATGAATCGGCCATATATTCGACTGCAATGTTACAGAGATGTCTTTTTCAAAGATATAATGTAGTGATATCGAGTAATAATGTCATGTAGATATTCTGTGAATATCTGAAAATAAGATATCTCAGATTTGACTTGAAATTGTAGACATAAAATCTCAGATATATTTGGCTGTGTGGGTTAGAATAAAAATTTTGAATTTTTTACGCCAATTTCTCCGTTCCTATTTGTTTCCGTACAAAATCCTTTATAGTATGAACGTGTTCTCTAATGGTCAACAATTGCTGCAAGTTTCATCAAATTCGGAGGTAGGGAATTTATGTTATAAATATTTATAGAAATAATAACTGGAAGTAATAATAAATATTACCGAAAATATCAAATAAATATTTATACTAAATATAAAAATAATGCTCCTACAATTTATTTTAAAAATATTATAATCTTTATTCACATAAAAGAAAATATTCAAATATAAAATATTTTATTTTCTTTTAATTTTTCTTGACTATATATATCACAATATATATATATATATATATATATATATATATATATATATATCACAAGTTTTGTTTTTCCTGATTATAT
>NW_020216423.1:5438-36215 GCF_003070985.1 Temnothorax curvispinosus | reverse complement strand
ATTATACTACATATTTTATGACTATAATACTATACAGAGTGTTCGATTGATGTATATCGTTAAAAAAAATCGAATATTTTACATAAAAAACTAAGTCAAAAAGTCTTTTACAGTTTTTTAATATCTTTAATATTAAGCGAGAGAAGTTAAAGTTTGAATAATTTCTCAAATTAAGTACCTATTGAGGTGCATGTCTAATACATATTCCGTGAATAAGAAAAAGATTGCCTCGAAATCTCAAAATTGAATACTTGTGTACAGCTTCAAAGCCAAAAGAACACTTCTTAAAATATGTTAATAAACTGTGATATAAAAAATAAATTTTGTTACATCTTTAGGTTATTTTTTTTTAATTAAGCAAATTCTATACAAGTGCATAGACATGGAGCAAGTAGGGAAATCTGCAGTCCTGTCGAGTGTCCTGTCTTTAATCGAATTACCGAGCGCGTGGCTCGTAAAGCTTTATTGTAAAGCTTTATTTGAGAAATTATTCAAATTTTAAATTGCAATATCCCGCTTAATATTAAAAATGTCCAAAAACTGTAAAGGACTTTTTGAATCAGTTTTTTATATAGAATATGCAATTTTTTTCATTACATTGATCAATTGTTTAATACTACCTCTACTTAAATGAGCTTGTAAGGCACGCTACGAACCCATGTGGCACTTCGTTTCGCGTGGAAAGTGTATGCGTGAACTATTTCGACATATATATTAGTCATTTATGCCTTTCAATACTCAAAATAGCTGCTATATTTTCTAAACTTTTTTTTGTTAATAACTTTTTAACGAATAACGAGCGACGGCTAAAACCTTCTAAAGGTCACTCGGGGCCATGACCTTGACAACATATATCAAAGTCATTGAAATCGGTGAAGTCACCCTTAATCTAGACATTTACCTAAATGTCAGAGTAACATTTGAATATTTTCTGTAACGTTTTTAAAATATTTTAACAACATTCAGAAAAATCATATTACGAAATAATATTTTTCAAATATGTGTATAATATTAAGAAACGTTTAAAAAATACACATAAAGTCAATATTTCTAAACGTTAATTTAATATATGTTCCTTGTTTACTGGGGTAGGATAAATAATACATAAGCAGTCGATATCAATCGATAATGTTATTTATATATTTACTAACGCAATTTGGTGAGGACGCCGCAACCACATGAAAACTTGAAATAAACGATAACAAAGCCAAAAAATATTCAGAGACTGATTGTGAGATGAAGTCATGCGGACATTTTGTTTATATATTCTAGCGGTAATTTTCCCTGCATTATATAATGTTCTATTTTGAGTTTATGATTCAAGCTAACGACTTATTTTTATATTCACTCAAATATCTTCTCTATCATGTCCATGCTGCCGCTATCGAATTATAATCATGATAATATTAGAATAAATTTAAAAACATTTAATTACAACAAATAATTCGGGTTTAACATTTTTTTTTATTAAGTGGTATCCATAATTAATGTAGAGAATCTAAGCCAATTTTTAGTACTTTTTGAATTAAAAAAAAACCTAAATTTGAGAAAGTTATAGCTAGCTAAAGTTTCTTTGATGACGACAACTTCAAAGGGTATGACTTATATAAGAAATGACGTCACAGCACATTTTCGTGTACTATATTTTCTTCAATTTTGAAGATATTGCAAAAATTCAAAAAGTTTACAAAGAAAGTATGCCATGATCTATCAGACCGCTTAATAAAAAAAATTTATGTTAAAACCGAATTATACATATGTTTAAAAACATTTTTATTCTTTTTTTTTATTGCATAAATCTTTGCTTTTTTTACTATTTTTAGTTTTCTATCCAAATACATTATAGAATAATTTCATTTTTGGACTGAAAGGAAGAAATATTTGTCGAACAATTGTTTCAGTTAATCGGCGAGATCACCCTTCGCCGAAGTTCGCGAATTTCTATATATGTATATTATCAGAAATTAACGGTAACGTCTTTACGTGTAAGTTTTTGTTTTGTTTTACACTCGTCTTTATCTAACTTTAAAAATAAGACGTCATAAAGTATAAAATCTAAATACGAGAATAAATTAATGAGATTCATGCAACGGACTCCTCTTGAAAAATCATTGAAAAATGGGGGACCCTTCCTTCAATACTTTGAAAATTCGCTGATTTGAAGATCCGTGACGTCAGTTTCACGTAATTCAAAGGGCCAACTGTTTTCGATCATTAACAAAAATCAACGAGAAACAGATCCTGTAAAATGGTATCAATTGATTAAAAAGAAATAGAATGACAAATGTGTCAACCCTCGTCACATCGTCAGACTTCACTGCTCGACTATCTCTCCAAGACTGAGTTTCTTTTAAACGACCTAAATGTCAGGATCTACCTAAACAGCACCGGGAGTCAGGGAATTTGTTGGTTGGGCTGTGCCTGGTGAGCGGAAAATGCCGGTAAAGAGAATAGTGTGATCAGCCTTGTTATAGATCAGGTAAACAAACGGGTGGTTGGCGTTGAAGATGGCGGGTTCGGTGGGCCGGCTGGAGCGGAAGGTAAAGATCGCGGTGGCCGCGGCCGCAGTAGTACCCTCCTCCGTGACCTCGATACGAGCACGATGTACGGCATCACCGAGGTGCAGAGTCTGCTCGCCGTCCGCGACAAAGCCGCGCAGATCGGCCACGTTGGGTGTCACCAGTTCACCAGCGCCTAGAGCGTGCAGCAGCTGACTAATTGGCAGCTCTCGCTCGAACTCGAAACGTGGCAGGCTGACCTCGACCTCGCGCGGCGGTAACCCATCGTCCAGCAATTCGCGTAGTTCCCGCGACCCCTTCTCCGTCGCCAGACGTTCCACCAATTGACGGATGCCGTCCTGCGGCTCGTTGGAAGAATTTTGTACAGACCGTGCGGTGGAGAACGGAGGGAGCAGCACGAACATCGAAATCTCATTACCTTTGTAAGGTAATTCCAAGATATATGCACCTAGCTCATCAGAGACAGCTGAAAAGAAGAAACTAAGATTAGAAAAAAAAATAGATGAATGAAGGTCGAATTAAGTCGCGATGTACATACGAAATGTCAGATTTATTATAAGATCGATGTTTAAGCATTTACCTAATGCTTTTGACGTTTATCAAAATTGGAGACCGTGTTTATAATCTCATTTCAATATTTCACATTTTTATAAAGATATCCAATATTATAATTTACACATAAATTTGAATAAATCTTTTACAAAGTAAAATATAAAAAATATTTCGTTTATATTTAATTAAAAAAGTCAAGTAGTAGATAAGTCAATGAGATAAAGTCCGAATGTATATAATGACGTTTACTTACCGTGATTGAAGTTCCCTTTCTGACGCATGAAAGTGGTGACAGAGTTTTGCGTGCCGGAGGCATAGAAGATGTCGCGTTTAGAGTTCTTCGGGTCGAAACGATTGGCCCAGAGGCCCTTAAAATAGACCGCGTTTACCAGAACGAGATCGGTATCTTCCCCAATGCTGCTCGGCGGCAGGAGATCGCGAATGTGACCTTTCGTCATATTGCTGACCCAATTATTAATCTGATTTCTCACTTCAGTAGGATTCGTACTGAAATTTGTTACTTGCAACTGATCCCCGAAGAAATCGAGCATACATTCGCGCAGCCTCTTGGAATTCGTAATCCAAAACCTATTAGCAATTTTGTAATCGTAGGAATCTGCGGATCCATTCATCTGAAATGAATAATATCAAGGATAAAGAAATCATTTTCTTCCAAGATTTCCGAGAATTTCTGTGCGAAATCGCTGAGGTAATATCCAGACAGCATCATATCAAAAATCGAGACATAAGACCTCTTAAAATTAAATGTCTTAAAGACACCTTATGTCTCAATTTTGCGTTCTGTCTGAGTAAGTTCTTACAAACTTTATTTGTACATCACATTCATACAAGCATGACTTTAAAAAAATTTCCATCCTCGAAATAATAAATTTCAAAAATGTCTAAATTACTTCATAAACTCACTAAATTATTTTATTAAAATTAAATAGAATCCAAAGCCAAATATTTTGTCTGTGCAAAACATAATTTAAATTTCTTGTTCTAAGTTCCGTTTTTAAAGAACCTGCTGCGATATATTTCAGTTTTTAATCTTGAATTTTTTCTTTCTTTGTTTTGCTTAAAAATATATTTGGCTTGTTCTAGCACAATGCCATAATTAAGATTAGTTGTATACGACATATGTAAATTAAAATAACACTTAAGAAGGACCAAAATCAATGGTTGAAACGTCATGAGATATACAAATAAACGATTTTTGCCAATTAGTGTCGAATATAATTTTCCTTGTTAAAAATATATTTCCATTTTCGTTATTTTTTAATAAATCCTCTGTAATAACAAATATCTTTTGACCCACCATACTTCGATATTACACCATAATTCAGGCGCATTACAGATCCTTTAATATGTAAACTTGAAATTTATTTCCACCATTTCTTATCGGTTTCTTTACGCGGAAATCTCTACGTTACGTCATTCAAATTCGTCCATGCAATTAAGCATTTCGCTGAACAAGACAAGACAATCTTAAAAGTCGGCCAAGGGGATTCGCGATTCTCAAACAGCAACCTTCAGGACCTTGAGGATCCGAACGCGATTTACCTCCCGGCGTTGATGTGAGGATAAACTGCGCGATGGTCACCTTGACATACCTCCGGCGACGACGAAGTAAATCACGCAATCGCGCCGGAATCACTCACCTGAGAACGCATTTGATTGAGCGATCTCTCGATGGCATAGTAACGTTGAACGTCAACTTTCGAGAGTTCATTTGGAATGTGGAGGGCCTGCTTCAGGGATTCCTCGGTGGTACCGCGAGCGCCGAAGTACGCCAGGCTCAAGGCCTGGTGTATGCTGTGCGGGCTGAAGAAGATGTTGTCCTTCGACTCGATCAACGCGGTCTTCTTCAGACTGTCGAGCGCGAAGTCAAATCGGGCATCCGTTAACGACACCCTCGACGTTGGGTCCATTACCGAGGGGACATCATCTCCTGTTAAACATTGCGCCGAAATCATGCTAATCGCCGACAGCAACGGTATCGCCTGCAAAAATGAAAATAGAAATAAGAGAAAGAAAAATATTTCCAGTGAACATAATGTGTCACATCGGGGAAATAAGACGTCTTAAAGACGTCATTAAGACGTCTCTAAGACGTCATATCTCCCGATTTGAGACAGGCGTGTTGCCTGGATTGTAACTTTACTTCAGCGATGTTACATGTTATTAAATAAAATATGTTTTAATAAAATATATATATATATATATGTTAATATTTACATATAAAGATTGGATTCTAATCAACGTTATGTAACGACGTGTTCTTCATGACAACAATAATAATATCCCAGGCAGCACCATGCCCAAAATCAGGACATAAGACGTCTTAAAGATGTCTTAACAACGTGTCTTGAAGACGTACGTCTTATGTTCCGATTTTGGATATGTTTGCTGTCTGATGGGATATTATTATCGTCTGGGATGTTTTACGAAGCAAGCCGCTTTAGGAGGTTGATTATACAATACAAAATGAAGCTAATCGGGATCTCTCGAAAGGTTTAATCTCCAAAGGAGAAATCTCTCGAAGACTTTCGTATCATAGCGACAGCGAGTAATAGCGAATTCAATTTGTTTATACTCGACGGCGATTTACCAAATTTATATACACGTATATCCGAACATAAAAAGATCTAACGCGTGCATGAAACGCACGCGCTGGCATCATTCCCTGGAATATTCGATCGAGAGAAAAAAAACTTTCTCGCACGGCGGAGAAAGCGGTGACGACGAGGAATCGTGCGCGTTTGATGCAGAAGACGTCGACGGAAGGAATCTGGGTCTCCGGTACTTTTTTTATCGTTTTGCAACGTGCACGATGCTCCTCGCGACAATGGCCTATAATTTAAGGCCGTGGCACACAGAAAAACTTAAGCAGTAAAACTCAAGTAGTAAGCAAATCAGCCAATCACAGTCAAGAACTTAAGGCACGACCCTAAGCGGTAACGAATCTATACCGTTGATTTCCTTACTGCTTTAAGTTTTTCTATGTACCACGGCTTTTATGCGAATTTCTAGACCGTATCGCTCGCCACGCGATCGTTATATCGCCGGTCGCTTCATCGCGGCTGATTGCAAGTTGTTTAGCGATAACTAATTCCGAATAGAGGACCCCAATCATTTAAAGATCAAGGATTCATCCAAAGATTAAAATGTTTTCTTTACTTTTTCTGTTTTTTTCACGAGGTATAAAAGGTAGAATGGTAAGCATTCTTTTCGCGATCACTATAATCGGTCCATCTTGCGTATACTTGAATTCCAGGAGGCATCTCTGTTTGAAATGACATAAGCCCCGCGCGATTCCTTCGCAACTTTCTTCCTCAGGGAGGGGCATGTTTCCTCGGTTCGTTACTTTCCTGCGCAATTGCGGCGAAATTGCGACCGGATCGGAAATCGGAGGCTAACGGCGAGTGAAAGCAGCCGGTGAAGCTAGTACCATGACATCATAGGGCATCCTGCTTTCATGACTAAAATTAAGGTGTGACGAAAACTCTCGGTTGACAAAAGCGGTATTTTCAATGACGACTTGTGACTTTCCCGGTAACGCGTGATATAAATTTTACGAGATAATTAATAAGCGGTAATGTATATAATGTAATTTCCAATTTGTGTGTTGGTGAGACTACAATCATAATTCTTCACTTCCTTGAATAAATTCTAGAATTAGGATTAAAATTCAAATAAAAATCGGAATTAGTAAATTAAAACTAGATTTTTAAAATTAAAATAAAACAATTAAAATTGGAATTGAAACAAAAATTCCAATAAAACCGTAACCTGAATTAAAATTAAATAAATTTGTGAACGTACATATACACGGCAATGCTTACGAGTTGTATCTGCCCCGAAAATGGTGAGCATTTAAAAGTAAAGACGTAGTAGAAATCAGAAAAGAGGTGAATTGAAATTAGAAGTGAAAAATGAGAATTCGCTTAAATAAAAATTAAAAATGACGAGGACAGTGAATTAAGGCTAGAATTGCAATTTAATTTTAAAGATCTCTCTGACTTATAATTAGAATTTAATGAGATCGATAGTGCGATTAGGCAATGAAATGCCACGTAAGTTCTTTGTTCGCATTGTACGATGATCGTTATCATGATGATCATGTATCGTGTATACAATTCATGACAAGCGTGCTCGCTTACAATCTGCCTCGCTCTCAAGCTCAAACTCTTCATTTTTTTTTCCTTTTGTTCGTTCGCTCGAGATCAAATAGCTCGGGGTAATTGCTCGTGACGTAAGAATTTATGAATGATCAAGCAGTGCGAACGCGACAGGGGAATTCCGTGAGAAGCGTAAGAACGGCGCATAGTTTCTTCCTTACGTAAACATTTTAAGGCGTAAAGGTCTGAATTAGCCGTAGACACGTTTGTCCAATTGAGTCATTACAGGTCATAAAACCATAATACAGAGAATTTTAGTTAATTAAGTGGGCGGCCAACTTTGACAAGCAAAAAATTTATCTTTTTTTATCAAATTAAATATTTAAGAAATAAAAAACTGCGTATTTGAAACTTCGGTACATGATTCTATGTTCTTTTATTTTAAGAAAAAAATTATTAAATTATTAATCATTAAATAATTAATAATAACGGGAGTTATTGGTAATGATGGGAAGCAGTTCAGCAGCTGGTGATGGACATAAAATTTCGAAAACGACTCTAACAATGTCTTTCAAACATTTTTCATAAGTTTGTTGAAACAATATTTAAAATGTGTCGGAAACAGAATTTTGAAAAAAATTCTTTAAATAAATAAAAACTATTTTAGTTGCAAAACAAGTATAAAATTGCATTTTCTTTAATAAAATTGAAAATAATTTTTTTTTAAATTTGCTTTTTAACACATTTTAGAGACACTTTTCTAGGTTATGAATCTGTTTTTTAATTTTGTTTTAGATTTTTTTGTTACTCCGGAATCACGTCCACCACCAGTTACTGAACGGAAAGAACTATTTTCCTTTATTACCAATAACTTCCGTCATTATTAATATTTTTTAAAATAACCATAAAAGAACATATAGAATTATGTGCCAAAGTTTCAAATATTTATAAAAGTCTCAGTCACAAGTCTCCGAATTCTAAATCTAGAATCGTTAAGAAAACAGTTCTTATTGATTCAGCAGTTCGTATAGATTTGTTGATTTTGAAGAACAACGATTTTGAAGGACAACGTTCATATAAAATTATTTAAGAAAATAAGAAAAATAGAACTGCATGACATTTATTGTTCCTTTCATCTAAAGAAACATAAAAATTTCTTGCAATTAAACATATTTACGAAATAATATACAAATAATTTTTTGGAAAACGTTAAAATGAAAACATCTGAAAATTACGAACTCAAAATTACAATAAAAAATTTATGAGTAAAGTCAATATTTGTCCTGAAGCAAAAAAAAACGTTGCCTTTAATTAAAATTTTTATTATTATAGCTTAATAGTATTCAATGTCAACAGACAACCAAATATGCTTAACATTAAATGCATACTAAAAATACGAAATATTAGTTAGAGGATTCTGCCTGATGATATCACGCCATCATTTCCATTGTTTTTATTGTAAAAAATGCTTGATCTACGTCGAGTATTGAATATATGCGTGTACCAGTATGTTTGTGGATATCAAGAGAGATTATAACATTATTATATAAATATCTGACGTCGTTCGAGATAAAACGAAATAAAAATAGACCGTGTTCTAGCATTAATAACATTGTTTACATACGGGAGAACTTCTCCCATCGAACATCTGAAAATTATCATTACAAATTTACTTCGTTTCTAAAATCACCGATCAATTTTGAATCAGTTTTGTGTATTAAATATTAATAATTACTATAATTGTATTAAAATTAATTATACTAGAAATTTTATGTTATTAATCGGAAAAATAAGAAATTTGACATTTTTAATAAACCGTCCAACATTTCTCCAAAAATTTAAAAATTAAAAACGTTTTTAAACTCAAAGTTGATAACTTTTTTAAATATATATAATTATATCTCTCTCTCGCTGGAAATTAATTCAGAATTTTTTTCTCGAAGGGGAGAAAACACTCGCGAATCTTTCGATAAGACTTATCGCGGTTGAACTTCCGACCAGGCTGGCAATCAAGGGTCATTGCAGGATGGAGTACAACGACACACGATACTCACGATCATCGAGAGCCAATCTCCGATGCTAACAACACATGAATAATATTCCAACGAATTTCGTAGCATGAAAGATCGTCCCCTCATACATCTTCTCAGCAAATAACGGACTTTACGAAACGAGATGAATGGAATGTCAGAAGAAAAACGGATGAATGTGTTGACACTCACCGTGAGGAACAACATTGTTCGACACTCTCTCGGAGCTTCAGGAAAACGGCAAATCAACGTGTCGATTAATTGGTGGGACTAGTGTTGGACGTCCGAACGACGATCGAGAAGAGGCAGAACTGACTTAAGTCCAAGCGATCAGGAAGAGACGCCAGAGGAGAATGCCTTTGAGTAACCCCACTCTTCCCCACTACTGGTTTGTCACGTTTGCGTGGAAAACGTCACGACGTACACGACAAGTTGGAGATCCAGGCTCGGATTACACGAAGAAAAATCGAAGAAATCTGACAAAGATGCATTTAAAGAAATTTTGCAAAAATTTTAAGAAAAATTTGGGAATTATTAAGACTCAAAATTGTACTTAAATATATATATATATATGTAAATTAAAGAAAGCTTTTCTACATATATAATTTTAACGTGCGTTCACACTAGAATTACCTGCAGAGATTAGTCCAGATTTAGTTCTACCGAAGAAATTTTAGAAAAGAAAAGAGAAAAAGAGAAAAAAAATTAATAAAATTAATTATTTATGAAATTTCAATAAAAGTCAGGGAAAATTTCAGAAATTAAAATGTTTTAAAAATGAGGAATAAATTATTAAAAAATGTCAAACGGGTCATTTCATAGTTCTAATGTTAAATCTATTCGCTTGGTTCATTTGTTTTTTTAAGTAAAAAACGGACGTGTACACATCTAACATATGTAGTGAAATGTGAGCAATCTTCCTGATCTTTATTTCAGTCAAGCGAAATCCACCACGACCCTGAACATGTTTATGTATGTACATATACCTCTCGTACGAACCTATCATTACGTTCTCGTCTCTTGGAAATGTCCATCATAATCCGAGTTTATTGTCAGAAAAATCCCCACTGCCTTTAAAAAGGCATTGTAGTCCTTCGAGCCTTTTACTTCTCGGAAAATCTCCGAAGATCTTTATCTTCGTTAGCGCAGTAAAAAATAATTCCTTTAACGATCCGAGAAATGCGTTTTAAACCACTAAGATTTTTCAAAATTGAAATTTTTTAGAGACTATGTGCATCAAATTTTCTCTTCATTGACGCGACAGTCTTTTATCAATCCTCGCGTCGAGAATTTTTATCGAATTTACCGAAATTTATCAAATCTAAGAAAGATTATTTAGTTTATAATAAATTTGCCATAAATTCTACAAATTAATTTATTCTGGCAAATTCGAAAATTCCTCTCACAATTTTTCTCTGTATGCGACTGTTACATATGGGTCAAGACTAGCAAATCAATCGGCCTGATGAGCGATTAAGTGCATGCATGTACGTTTAAGGCTACCGGCACCTGAATATATTGGATTATTATGTCAGAAGCGGAGAATCATTTAAATATTTTTTGTTTTAAAAAGAAACCTTTGCACGTCAAGCTAAATAATTCATCTCTTCGCTTGACATCATTCACGATCGATGACAAAATTTACCGAAAGTTCTCTTTACAGTTGTTCTTTAGGTAATTGTGTACATCGAGGTCACCTTGGATGACCTCGATATTTAGTATGTTGTCAAGGTCACCCTCCTGAGTAACCTTCAGAAGGTTTTAGCCCACGCTCGTTGTTTATTCAAAAGTTATTAACAAAAAAATTGGAGAAATGTAGCAGTTATTTTGAGTATTAAAAGGCATAAATGACTAATATATGTCGAAATAGTACATGCATGAACAAAGAAAAGTTTTTTAAAGCAGTAAATCGTTGTTTTCAGCTCTACCATCCACGAGTCCACGCGTTTTCTGTGAAATTATTATACGATGTTTATAGAACAACAATTGTAGACCCCGTTTCGAGCCGAAAGCAACAATTCGCTGCTAAAATAACTTTTGAATAAACAAAGAGCGCGAGTTAAAACCTTCTGAAGGTCACTCAGGAGGGTGACCTTGACAACATACTAAAATATCAAGGTCATCCAAGGTGACCCCTCGAGATGTACATAAATTACCGTTCTTTATTATAAAATACCTACACATGTACTCAATCTACATGTGTTCCACATTAAAACGAGAAGTTGAATAAAATTTGCAATTATTATTATCCACATACCAAAAGAAAAATAAAACGTGCATGACATGCAACGATGTCACGTTCTAATTGCGGCATGTTGACTGATTGTCAAACAAACGTATTCTTTGAAATAATGTCACTTGCTCTCATTAAAGGCTCCGCATTAACTCACTGAGCTTACCTCATTATTGTCGCAGCAAACAAGACATTTAATCTTTCCAGCAAATAGCTATTATTTCTTTACGGGAAGAGCTTGACTATTTATAAGACGTTAATAAATAATAGATGATCTTTTTAATGTGTGAAATAAAAGTGGATTATATTGTTGCAAATTATATTCCCGTTGCAAAAGAAAAAAAATTTGTTACTGAAAGAGAAAGAGCATCGCTTTGTTCTTAATAACTTAAATATTAGATATTTTAAATAAAAGACGTATGTTTTTCTGTCTAATAAAATTGAACAGACCGTTATTTTGCTTAAATTTAATATGACACCGCGCTGAATTATGGGGTACGCAATCTTCCCCGCCGAGTAAGTCTAATCTTACCTGAAGGTAAATCATCGTGATTACTGCACGGGTTTATCACAGAAATTTCTGTTGATAAGAACGTCTTAATAACAGCGTTTTGTAACGAAGCGCATCTGCGACTATTTTTGCGTATCGCCGTCGATGGCTTTATACATATGCAGTGGACATGGCATTCACATGAGCATTCCCGTTTACACACGTGTTTACACATCTGTATGCACTTTCGGCACGGATCTGGGAAAATCCCAGTCGAATCAGTACAACATCCATCCTCAATGGACCGCAGCTTTTATTGGAAAAAAATGATTGAAAGGAGACACTTGTTTGCACAAATATTGGATAACAATGTAAATGCTAACTGCGCAGAAGAGCTTTGGAAAACCCAGAGAAGGTATTTACCAACGTTGATTCAAACAACGACAGAAACTTGACTAATGAATAAAATAATTCATATAGTATCAATAGTAGGGTAGACCGGGGCACGTTGTCACGCGGGGCACGTTGTCACTTTGGCTTTATTTAAAAAACTAATAACCGGAGGGCAGCACCCGTCATTCCCAAAACGTGTTAGTGTATGCCCATCTTTGGTGTGTTTACAGTCTTGAGATTGCGCCAGCCGTGTTGACGTAAAATCAACTTGAAAGTTTTTTGCGACCATAAGTAAAATTTTATTGTCTAATATTCAACGTACTGGACATGAAGCTTATGTTTTTTCAGAATAGACCTTTATATTATCTTAAAGTAGGTACTTTTACCTACCGCGTGCAGTATGTACCTAACCTTACGAATATCTCAAACGTGTCAGACATGAGGCTGTTTGAAGTAAAAAAATGCCCTCGGGGCACGTTGTCACGAATTTGATGGGAATCTATTGCGAATCTTTGGATGACGATAACGAATAAAAATATTTTATGTTTAATCACCGACATGATTATAAAAGAAAAAATGTTTATCAATAAGTTGCGCATTCGAGTGGAATTCTTGCCTATTTAGATTAAGACGGAAACTTCGTGCTTTTTGTACTTTTTTGAAATAAAATAAATGTTTCTGTGAAGGATTTTACTTTTTCACATTGCAGCGCACTATAATATATTGATATTTACGTTGTATACAGTTTGGATTACATTTTGCATGCAATTACATTTGATGTGACAACGTGCCCCGGTCACGGGGCACGTTGTCACAAGCGACCTGTCGTTATTTATTGTTATGTAACAACTGTAGAGTAACAATCACACAAAATTCGATACTGTCCAATTGAAGCTGAGGGTTTACTCAAAATTTTGGCATATCAAAGTACTCTTAAATATTGAATGTAAAAAATATAAAAAATATTTAAAAAAATGTGTGACAACGTGCCCCGGTCTACCCTATCAATAGTAAATACAATTTCTTACAATTGAATTATTTTATTCATTAGTCAAGTTTCTGTCGTTGTTTGAATCAACGTTGGTATATATATATATATATTTATTATAAATGTATTATGGAAATTGTGGATTCTTAGATTACAATATAATGCGTATGCCCTACTATTGTCTCTCTCTCTCATAGAACATCCCTCGACAGCGACCTCATACTTTTCGGCATACTTCGTCAAGCGAACCATCCTCACCATACGAGTTGAGAGACCTGTATGTAAGACCGTGGTTCTACAGCATCGATATTTGCCCCAACTCTCGGCGCCGCGCCGGCGAGGTATAAGCCGGGCTGTGAGTCCTCATCAGTTGACCATAAATGCTTAAGTGTGGCATTTCTCATGCTTTCCACACTGTTACAATGTTTTTTTAACTTCCACACTGTCCACGATGTTTTTTAACTACTAGTCCATAATACATGCATAATCTAGTCGAAAGTATGCTCAGATGGTTGGCGGCAGTCATTAAAAAGATCAAAAGAGACCATACTAAATATATTATAGAGTTTGGTTTTTTTAAGTATAGATTAAGATTTATAATGTCACATACATGAAAATACTTGTTTTGTTAAGATAAAGTTATAGGTTCTTGTTATTACAAAAACTCTTTCAATTCTTTTAACATTAGTGTAATAATAATCGTTTCAGAAAAGCCCGATAACAGCTTTTCCATTAAAAACATTAGTTTTAAGATATTTCTATGTACGATACGGGATGGTCACTTTATTATCCCGGTCACTGTAACATCATTAATAATCCAGTTTATAAATGGAGAAACCTTATAGTATACACTATCGAACAGTAGCTAGGGCAAAACCCATCTCCATAACTCACAATGGCTGCATTCGGGGAGCGCGCTATTAGCGCTATTTGCTTATTCTATCCTTGTTTTACATTTAATGAGCGATAAAGATAGAATGATACAATAGCGCTAATAGCACGCTCTCCGAATGCAGCCAATATCAATTTGAATAGGCTCGTGATTATGTACTGCGATGAGAGGGCCACCGCTATAGCCCTAGAAATAAAATATCAAATAATAAATTTACAGAAGAAGAGATACTTTCGAATTATTTTTATTAAAGCTGCCTAAAACGGTTTAAAATGATTAATATTGCGCGTTAAGATACTATTATCCACTTAAACTTGGAATATATTTTGTAGTGTAATCACTATAAACTATAACTTTATTATTTGTGATTATTTTACCTTACAAGGGTCTCGTCCTGTTCCTGGGGCCGTGCAAATTTGCTTGTCGATGATTTCTGTTACGCCCATCTAGTATCGACTACATTCATTATTTTGTATAACATGTAATATGTTATACCCGTCTCATACTTCTAGTACCATTGTGATCTGCTCCCCAACCGGCCACATGAGCATATGGATAACTTTGATAATCGTTAGACAGTTTTATGCTCATAATAATGTCTAATAGGGAAATATTATATTTAACTAATAATTTATTAAAATCAATATTGAGAAATACTATACACTTGTAATATTTTTCTAATAGTTTAATAGTTTATAATATTTTTTCAGTATATATCAAAGATTATGAAAGGTGCTTTATACACAGATACACAATACAATTTTTGATTAGCAAGTCTTTTTTCCATTTATAAGATTTATCTACATTTATAAGAATTATTATTTGTTATTCAAATCGTTATTAACTTTTTGCGCATTTTCTATGGAATAATTACATTTTTTTTCTTTTTCTGCACCGACATATAAATAAAAAAAGAGGAGGAGAAGTATTAATTTAAATGTACTTACTGGAGAAGGGAATATCTTCTGGCATAAGAAATAAACCGATATCATTATGCTTCTTCATTCTATCGAATTCCCAGTGTACAAACGCTTTAGTCGTAATCATCGACACACCGGGGCTCCCTCGAAGAACATCATAGTCAATGGTAAACTTGTCGACGATACCAAACACTACGAGAAATATTTGTGGGTATTCTAGTAATTGTAACCAATGGGCGGCTGTGAGAACCCATCTTGCACTTATGATCGTACCGCCGCACCTCCCTTTGTTTCTTTCATTCTCAGGGGCCGTTTTGCTTACGAGCCGATGTATCACTGCCACGTACGGAAACTGTCCAAGATTCGCATAATTTTCCCCCAAAACTTTAGAGTGTCTATTATTACTTATTGTTTAAGAAAAATGTCAGTGTATAAATTACAAAAATAGCAAGAATTGTTGCTTCGGTAGAAATATTATGAACTATAATGTACACTAGGGTGGATCAAACTTGTATATAAAAAACAAAATTTTTGAATTTTATAACGCCACTAAGCGGAAAAGATGCGAATATGTCTAAAACTAATATCTGTAAAATTTCAACTTGATCGGAGCTCATCTTCTGTCTCCAACTTTTTTTTGAAAATTTTACTAAAAGCAAAATTTTGAAAATTAAAAAAAAAAACGCAGCTGAAAAGGAAGGGTGTCAATAAGGCCGTTTTTTGGCCCACGTCAGAATCGCTCTAAACTGTGGTATTTTCTTCCTACCGATGTAGCTCACAACCTCCTAGAACCGTTTGCCGAGCAATTAGAGGCTGAGAACGGGCAACTTGAAATCTCAAAAATCAATGGAGTTTTTTACATGGTGGTAGTGCTGGTCTCTTTTCAGCATGTTATTGTTGGGAGGGAGGGAGAAAGGGATGGAAGGAGGGAGGGAGGGAGGGAGAGAGAGAGATGGAAGCAGGGGGAGGGAGGGCGGGTGGGGTGAGAGGTAGAGGGAAAAATGGAGGGGAGAGAGAGAGAGAGATGGAGGGAGGGAGAGAGAGAGAAAGAAAGAGAAGGAGAGAAAGGGAGAGGGAGAGAGGAAGAGAGATAGGAAAAGAAAGGGAAGGAAGGGAAAGAAAGGCAGAGGGTGGCAGAGGGAGGGAGAGGGAGGCAGACCTGGTCCCTCCCATCTGGTTCCCGTCATTCTCTCTCTCTCGCTCTTCCTCTTCCCCTTCTTTCTCCCTCACCCCCTCTGCCCCTCTTTATCCCTTTCTCTCTCTCTCCTTCGTTCCCTCTCTCCTTCTCTCTCCCTCCCTTTTCTTTCCTCTGCCCTCTCTGCCTCCCTCTCCACCCCTCTGCCCCCCTTTGCCACCCTCCCCCTCTTCCTCCTTTCCCTCCCTTTTCCCATTTCTCTCTTCCTCTCTCCTTCTTTTTCTTCCTCCCTCTCTTCCTCTCTCCTCTACCTCCCACCCGCCCGCCCTCCCCCTCCCACCCCCTTTACCTCCCACTCTTCCTCCTCCCTTCTCCCCCTCTTCCTCCCTCCCTCCCTCCCACAATGATATGCTGAAATGAGACCGGCATTACCACCATGTAAAAAACTTCATTGATTTTTGAGATTTCAAGTTGCCCGTTCTCAGCCTCTAATTGCCCGGACAGCAAACGGTTCTAGGAAGTTGTGAGCTACATCAGTAAGAAGAAAATACCACAGTTTGAAGCGATTCTCACGTGGGTGGGCCAAAAAACGGATATTTTTCTACATGGGTAATTTTGAAACAAAAGTTGGAGGCAGAAGATGAACTCCGATCAAGTTGAAATTTAAAGATATTATCCAGGTAGCAAGCACATGTCATTTTGACGTCAAATACTAGTCATATTTGTACAAATGACGTCAAATTACCAAAAAGCGACTATGTCTTTAAAAATGGCATTATACTGACGTCATTCTATAACGTCATTATGACGTCTATTTTTAGTCATTTTTGGTCTATGACGTCAGCGACTAATAATGGACGTTTATAAGACTATAAGGTCTTTTTGTAATATAACTATTTTTACTTCTTAATATTGTATAATAAAGTAATAATAAAATAAAACCACAAAATTAACTACAATATGTTTGTTCCGCAACTTTATGATTGAAGTGGTGAATTTATGGTATAAGTGGATGTAGTTGCGTGTGATTATAGTTTTATGATAACTATTTCATGCAGTGTTATATCAAAAAGATCATTACAAGATTTTTGAACACTTTAAAGATGTACTTGTTATAGACAAGTACAGTTAATAAGGAAGCATCAGAGTCAGAAGATCGTCACTGTCCACTGGATCATCGAAGTCAAAGCGATACGGGCGCGCCGCGGTACTGTACTCTAGGATGGGTGACCGCCTTGAGAGAGCGGCTGCACATGATACGTAAAGAAACAGTTTAAGAAACGTTTTTTTCCTAGATAAAGAAAAAGAACGTTTTTTTATAAACGTTTATCAAGTGAACATTTTAACATTTTAATTTGATAAATAACATTTCTAGAAACCGTACGTATGTCGTACAATGCACCTATTTTTGCCGTCAATAAGACGTCAGAAAATGACGTCAATTGTCTGTGACATTAGATCGTCATTTTAACGTCATTATACCGTCAGTTAGTGACGTCAGGAATGGTCAGTAAAGGATCAAAATTTGACGTCAAAATAACTTGTGTTTACTACAGTTTTAGACATATTCGCATCTTTTCCGCCTACTGGCGTTATAAAATTCAAAAAAATTTTTTTCGCTCCACCCTAATGTACACGTCATATGAAAGTCATACGTGAAATTAAATACCTTATTTAAGTAATTTTAGAAATAATTAAATCAAATAATTAAAAATCAGTAATTAAGTAAAAAGGGCACAGAGATGTTGATAAGATGTTGTTGTTTTAATCTTTAATTATTAGGTCGAAGTTAGACAACTTTACAAACGTTTCAACCTGGCATATTAGTCCATCCTCAGTATACAATAATACAGGGTGTAACAAAAAGATGGGGACAGACTTTGTGTGCTTATAAACAGAGTAGTTAATATATAAGTAATTTGAGTATAGGAATGCATGTCCGGCTGAAGCCTCGTTTCCGTGCTTCAGCAGTGAAGTTTAGTTGCCTTTTCCTGTGTAGGTAAAGTGTCTTTTCGGTAAAAGATAGCGAAAAAGTTTATTGGAGAAAGCTATTCAGAATTAAAAATCAAGTCCGTATATCAAATTTTAAATTAATTGGCCTACTTTGGTGTTTTTACTTTTTTATCATTGTCAGGTATGCCATGAATCAAACATCAAAGCAAGCCGATTGATTCAAAATTTGGTATAAGTGCTTGATTTTTAATTTTGAACAGCTTTCTCAAATAAAACTTTTTGCTATCCTTTATCAAAAAGACACTTTACCTATACATCAGGTAATTAGGCAACTTCACAGCCGTGTATAGCACGGTAACGTGACTTCAGCAAGCATGCACATTCCTATACTCAAATTGCTTATATCAATTTCCCCCTACAAGCACACAAAGTATGTCTCCATCTTTTTGTTACACTCTATATCAAAATTTTATAGACGCAAAGATGCTTTATTAAAGTACAACTTCAGTGTTAACCTCAATTAACTTGAATGTTAATTTGAAAAGATATCTAAAAGACGTATTTTATACGATTTATGTCCCGATTTTGGACATGCGTGCTGTCTGCAATAGGAACTCTCAAGTTGAAAATAACACTGAAGTTTACTCTCAAGTTGAGGCTAACACTCAAAATTAACACTCAAATTGAAGTTTACATCAAGTTGAGTGTTGAGTGTTCGAAATACCCCTCAAATATTAAGTGTTATTTTGAGAGTCTTTTTGAGTGTTTTTCCCGTGTAAAGGGAAAGTAAACGAGCAAGCGGAAGAGTAAGGGCCATTCTACATCAATACGTCACAAACGATGGCAACTGCTAGTTGAAAAGTGTTATTTCTAATTGTCGATTGCCAGTTGCTGACGCTAAAAAAGTTAAAAGTTTGCCAACTCTCTTTTGACAACCGCAACTGACAAGCGCAACCGGAAATAACACACTTTTCAACTAGTAGTTGCCACCGTTTGCGACGTATTGTAGAATGGCCTTAAAAGAGCGTGCAAGATAAAGCGCATCAGCGCATTGGTTCTTTTCCGCGCATCTGGTGGTTGACGACGGCCTTGTATTTTGCGGCAAATTTAATTGACAGCTGATGATAGTTCGTTTTAGTGGGATCATAGTATGTACTCTACATATTGTGACAGAAAATATAAGAGTTAGTAAAGATGAGATTAGTATATTAATATATATATAAAGTAAGTTATATACCCGGTAAACGCATCTATCAATATATAGTGACATTAAAAAAAGAATATAATTTATTAATAAAAAATTAGTTGCAGTTAGTAAATTGTAAATGTAAAATAATATAATAAAACATATATGTAACAAAAAATAATATATATATATATCCTATATGTAGTGAGAATGACTCATATGTATATAAAATAATTTTTTTAAAGAGAATTAAAGCTACCACTTGGGTTTTTTCGAGGTACAAAAAGATATTATACGATTTACCATTTGGGTTTACTTAACAACATACACTGCGCGTGTACTTGATGGTGCCTTTTTTTAAAAAGATAATTTTGTACTGTAATTTAAACGTAGCATTTATAAATGTAGCAAATATGGGGACGGCGCGTGCCACTCTTACAATTAGCCTCTAGGGGCGCTAGCAAAATTGCAATGCGTTCCGACAAGACACCGCTACTGAAGCGCTACCGTAGCGCTACACAATAATCAGTAACGCTAACTATAGCATAGCGCTACAAAATATAGCGAAAAAAGCTTGAAAAAACTGTAGCGCTTCAGTACGGTATCTTGCCGAAACGCACAATGAAACGTATTAGTGATTGCATCATTGCGCATCGTCGCCGATGGCTTTATATGTAGTGGCAATGACATTCACAGGAGCATTTTTATCTACACCTATGTTTACATATGTTAATACAATCGATAAGAATTCAATTAATAAAATCGGCATAATAAAAATTTAATTAGTAAATTCATTGCTCATTTAAGAAATCTAGATCTTTGAACTCCATCATTCATTTGTCACTGATTTAATTAAATTGACAATATTTCATCAAATTGCAAATTCTTATCGATTTTGCGCGGTATAAAGTTTATTGAAAATAAATTTCAATTAGAGCACGTAAATTTTAATTTTTTTGGATGTATGATCAAAAAATTATTAATTTGATAAAATGCATGAGCACACACAAAACACGCGCGCGTGCACACGTACGCACGCATACACACACGCACGCACGCACAAACGCACAGTATTCCGATATCTGATAATTTCTATCTATTGATCGAATTCCTAAAAACGATTTGTACAAAGCTATTATCTAACGAAATAAATGAGAAAAAATGTAAGGACATAACAGCAATTTGATACTTGCATTTTATGTGGATATAAAGTTTTTATTTAGCAAAATAGCATTTAAACAATAAAAACGTATTTTAAAGTGATTTCTTAAAATGGAGACGCTTCATAAGTATATTATTATTATTTCTTCCTGTAAGAAATTTGTCTGAAAAAATAGATAAATGCAATTAGATTAATGTAAATAGCGTTTATTATTCACTCTTTTTCGTCATGACAATAATACTAGATTGATGCATTGAAGCTGTCTAATAAAAATTGAAGCTAGACAGTCTTGAAGTGTTAGAATGGTAATTGATTTTATTGCACTTCTTCCTTCCAAAACAAGTTCTTTTAAAAAGTCCCTATTGAAGAGAAGAATTTTAAAACTACTTGTGTTTTAACGATAAAAAACAGTAGAAAAACGGAGAATCTTCGGTTACTTAAGGAGGTTCGCCTACTACTTATTCTAAAGTCAAAAATGCGATTGAATAATAAGTCATTACAGCGATCCCGAATTATATATGCAATATTAGTATAATGAATTGTAGATGCTAGTTATGTGCTATATTCTTCGTAAATTATTAGTGTATAGAATATTAACAAATATATGCCGACGTATGAGAGCGTCAACGACTCGGGAATCGTTATCAAATACTTATTATCCAACATTATAAAGTAAAGTATAAATTACAAATAATTTATAAAAACCTATATGAACAATTGTCAGAGAATACTAAAGACTTAAAATGACTAATACATTGATGATTGCGTGTCGTGAATTCATGATTAGTAGTTAAAGATATATGTCGGTTATGTCAAAATAAAGGGATAAAGCTGAAATTTACAGAGATTGTGCACTTATATATCCCAAAAACCTGTGTTAAATTTGCGATCAAAATGGGACAAAATTGCGATTTTTACGCTTTTTCTGTCCTAATGATACCATGTTGTTTATGAATAATTTCTGAGATTAGCTCTACACTGTTTAATCAAGAAAACAAAATTATACTACATATAGCTATAGCGACATACATCTTTAACACTAAAGTCGAACACTATTCTCGAATCGTTTTCATGAAACTCGCATGCGAAATTCAATACTTTTCAAATAGAAAGTCGCATGCGAACAGGCTCGAGAATACGGTCCCTGTTTGTGAGGTTGGGTTCGCAACAGCTGTTGCGTTGCCAATAATGGCAACGTCTGTCATTACTAATTCGATCCATGAGGTAAAAATAAACTTTGTGGCAATAAAGCTTTAAATCTACACAGTAAAATCTTATTTTTAAAGTTTTTATGCAATCCTTGATGTTTCATCTGTCAAATGCTAGTTTTTCAAAGTCCTAAGTTGGCTAAGTGTGTACTAAATCAGTGATCATTTACCTCATCAGAGCGACCGTTTCTCATGAGGCGATAGGCTCAAAGTGGTCAACTTCTGAATAATATTACAAAAAAACTATACGGTCAATATTGCTCAACTTTTGGGATTATTTGTGTAAAGTGTTTGTGTAAATCATATAAAAAAATTAAGACTCTAAGTTGACTTTCGACTAATAGGCGAACCTTCTTAATACAAAGTATCTTGATTCTATATATAAAAATACTTATTTATAAAAAAATTTTATAAATAAGAATTTAGCAATTTAATACTGTGCATATGTATACTGTATATACAACAATAAGTTCCTATATATAAAATTCTCAGGAACAACACGCCGCGAAAATAACAGAAAGTGTCTTATATAAAAACAATAATCGCGGCGTGGACTAATTCAACGATTAAAAAACCGTATACATAATTCAAGCTACAAGTTGAATTGTCAGCTAAAATTCATTTATTTCAACTGCCATTACGCTCGTGCTTGGACAGCTCAATGTTACTCGCATCACTCGCAGATGGAAATTTATCGTCACTGCTGATCCATACGTGGAAACCTGCAGCGCTTCGATAATGTTGCACGATATTAACGATGCCCATCACAATGTATACTACGGCTAGAATCAGGAAGTAGCTGCCGTAGACGAAAAACTGAAATGCGAATAATTCCCAGCGTTATTTGAGGAGATACCCAACACCCAATCTCAAAGTATTTTTAGTGAATCATTTTACCTGTTGTCTAATATTTAGCATGAGCGTATTGACGACCACGAGCGTCAATATGCTCTGCGTTAATAACGCGAAGAATGTATTCATCCCGAACACAAGGCCGTAGCTATCCTCGGATATACATTTGGCGACTTCGAAGCTACGAACAAGTAAAAACAAAACACTTTCTGATTTTTCTCTTTCCTCATTCATCCTTATTGTTATTTTATTCGAATCAAAAATCTATTTTAATTTTTCGAAGAGTATTTCCAAATTAAATCATGTTCTTAATTGCGAGTTCACCTTGCAACAGTGACCATGGTGTGGTAAATTACACCAAAAATGACGTAACCAAAATACAGAAGCCAAATGTTGTAGCTATAAGAACATCCTAATAGTATACCGCCTTCCAGCAGTGAGAAAATAGACAATGTCAGGTCACCTAATAGGGTCCAATTTAACTGTACCCTTCCTACACAAAATACGGTCACCGCACCTGATAAAAATAAAAAAATGTGTAAAAAATCACTGCTTTATTACATAATTTTGTTTAATTGATCTCCATCAATCGCGCTATTTCACCTTATTGGTCAGTTTTAATTAAGAAGCTATTTCTTAAAGAAGTTTTAAGAACGACAAGTAATCGGAGTGCAGTTTACTGACAATGAATTGGAAAAAAGTTAGAAATATACAAAATTTACACAGAAATATAACGACACAAACACCTTGTTGTGGTTATAAGCCCCTTTCCCATTTTGACTTTTAATTAAGTTTTAATGCATCGATAAACTGCTCAACACATCTAATCTCATGATTTGCATTTAATTGATAAGTAGCTCTGCTTGGACTTAAATTAAATAGCATTTTTTAATTGGACATAAAAAATAAGATGTTCTTCTATAATGTAATATTTTATAATTTATGTTATACAAATATATATACATATATATATATATATATATATATAATATTATTTCTAGGATCACGTGGTTTCGCTTTGACATTAGCGTCAAGAAATGAAGTTGAATTTATTCAACATCCAGTGTTGACGCTGAATCGTCGTTGATCATCCCAGTACAATCAAAAATGGACTCCAAAATACGTAAAAAAAGATTAATTATTTTCTCAAGTAATATCTTCAAGTAGTAATATTTTACGTATATATACATACATACATATACATATATATTATTTCTGAAAATTTTTGCTCGCTGAAAATGAGCGTCTTCAAAATAAGTTCCGACTATGAATACGGGCCTTATGTGTGTCACACAACAGTTCAAACTGATGGTGTTTTAGATGCGCGTAACAGACAAGGCCGGTGATTAAATTTCTTATCATGAAAGAAGTGAAGTCCTATTAAAATTCATTCGCATTTTAGAAATGGTGCTATCATAAGCATTTCTGAGACGCGAATGAATTTCAATGGCTGCGTTCAGCAGAAAAAACAACTCAGCGTGCGATCAGCATTTTTTTAAAACAACTGGACCTTGCCTTTAGTTCTTCCCTAGATCCAAGTGTAGAAATCAATCATAATAAAGAATCATTGAGCTGCTTTTTCCGCTGAACGAAGTCATTGGAACTTACTTCTTCCACGGTAAGAAATTCAACCATCTCTCTGTCTGTTACGCATATCTGAAACACCTACCAGTTCAAACTGCTCATGTGACACACTCAGGTAAATGATCACATCACTCAACATAGTGCAACTATGCTCTCTCGTTGGACGAAGTATAGAGACTTCAAGTAACAACTCATAGTGTTTTCTACTGGGAAAACTAGTGCAATACTGATGCACACTGAGTGCAATTTTATTGTTCCTCTGTGAAAATTAGTTCACATATTTTCAGTGCTCAATGTTCTACTCACTACTGACAAATACTAGTGCAAAAATATTGCACTAAGTACAACTTTTGCTCCACCGTCTTTAGAGACGGTGGAATACTAGTGCAAGTTGAAATTGAGTTGTTTTTGTGCTTTAAGATATGTGTTTAAGATTGCTTAAACGGTTATAACGATAGCGAAGTCGAAAATATAAATTAGCATTTCAGCACGGCAATTGCGAGCACCGAGACTTGAGCATCATCGCCGGGACTTTCAACGTGACGACCAAATGAGTAAACAGTTGAGACAAGGCATTCTTTGTTCGTTTTGTTTCCTCTGTTTATAATTGTCGATCGCGCATCTCTCGGGGACTTCTCTCGGTGAAGCGTGTATCGAAAAGTCTCGAATTTGCGAGAAGCCCCCGAGAGCTTAAAGGGACACGCGCTCTTGGCAACGGGGCCAGTCGCTCTCTGTTTTCCGAGTTGCCGCTGTCAATATTTCGAGTTGCTTGCTCCTGTTCTTTCGCGTACGCTTAATAGGTAGAGTTGCTCGCTCTTTCGCTCGCTTAATCTTTCGCGCTGCCTGCATCGGCGCTTGCTTGCGCTTTCGCGGCACGATCTCTTCCATCGTTATAATTGCGATACAGCTTTGTAAATAGTGTATATAGACAAATAAACTGTGCTTTTTCGTCAATTCTGCTCTTTGCCTGTCTCTTCCTATACGCGGTTCGTGTCCTCGCTCGCGCGCGCGGTCCGCTTTCGAACAATATGATACATTAAGATATATCATTATATCCCAATCTGGTCATATATACATCGCGTCTTGTCATATATGATCATGTATGTACAGTGCCGATATAGTTATGTATGACCATATATAATTATATCTGATAATACATGGCCAAACATTCTTTATATACGATCATGTAAGGCCAGATACGATTATGTATAGTGTCATATCTGCTACACATAATAATATGTCTGACCATATATGAACTTATATGATCAGATCTTGTGTCATGTATAATATACGATCTGATCATATATGGCAATAGATAACCATATATGATTATATATGCTCTATATATGGGCATGTAAAACTTATATCTGTTCGTATCTTATTTATATATGAACATATATGAACATATATAAGTTTTACATGTTCATATATAAATATATACTGTCAGATATGAATATTTTTTCCCGGGATGATATTAAATAGTATTCTAAACTTCATAAAAACGATATTGTTTTTAGTCTTGACATATTTAATAATAGCTGCGCAATGATATTAACATTTTAACATGTAAAAATCTTGAAATGTTTAGAAACTGAAGAAATAAATCAGAATATTATTGTAAAATAAGCAATTTATGTTTGTGTAGTTACATGTATTTTTACTATTTAGATTAAGTTATAAAATAGATATTTTATTAGTGATGTTTCACTGAACCACACAAGGGTGCGTTCGGTTTGGACGCTCACGCGCTGTAAGCGCTCACGCTTATAAGCGCTGTTTTCAATCATTCGATTTGGTATCTGAGCGCTTACACAGTAGTAAGAAATGTCGTTTGTTTTGGCAATGTAAGCGACTATGAGCACGTCAAAATGGCAGACGATAGGTTATTGTGTTATATTTGCACAAATAATAACATTATTAGAATTATTATTCGATAAGGAAGAATATTTAATTTTTAAAATAAACCCTTTTTTAGAATAAAGCAAGCAACATTTAATTTTATTCTACAAATTTTAAAACCTAAAATTACTAAGATCAAAATCAGGACGTAAAACAATATTTATCGCTATATGGAAAATGGTCACCCCAGATTCACATCGATATGTTATTAATATTATTATTACACATTGTTGTTTCAATTTTTAAATCAAATAAAGGGAAGTGAAAGAGGCAATCAGAGTTATTCGTTGTGAATTTTTATCCCCACCATTAACTCGAATGTACACACCGCTTTTATTATGTTAAGGGTCCATATCCCTCAGTAGGTCCAAAAAAAAGGTTATTTTTGTGAATTTTTTGTGGAGAAAGTAAACAAAATAAATCATTCAATATTTTTGGATTATATTTATGATACTTTTAAGTAGTTATAAAAATTTTTTTAGCCCATTTGGCGAAGTGGGATACTGGGCAACGGCGACCTGTGCGCGGAATATGTTGCTCCATGGCGGAAGTCCTCCAGGTCGTAAAATGTTTCTGAAACATTTAATCAATCGATTTTCCTGTTCAGTACAAGTGTCCCTATAGAGTAGACTACAATCATATCGATATATGCAATATTTAATTTTTTATAAGCAAAAAAATATCGAAAATTTATAGTGAAAATTAATTTTTCTTTTTGAACTGCCACTATTTTATGAATTTTTATTCAAAATAATGTTTTTTAGTCTACTCTATAGGGACACTTGTACTGAACAGGAAAATCGATTGATTCGATATTTCAGACACATTTTACGACCTGGAGGACTTCCGCCATGGAGCAACCTATTCCGCGCGTTGCCCAGTATCCCGCTTCGCCAAATTATTTAAATGGGCTGAAAAAATTTGTATAACTACTTAAAAGTATCATAAATATAATCCAAAAATATTAAATGATTTATTTTGTTCACTTTCTCCACAAAAAATTCACAAAAATCACCTATTTTTTAAACCTACTGAAGTATATGGACCCTTAACTTTCCGATTTCTACCAACGCTTCACTCACTCACGACATGTCAGAGCGACAGATACATTTTAACACTGCGACTTACTGGTCTGTAATGGTCCGTAAGCAAGAATTCGTGATTTTAATTTTAATACTGATTCACTGCGTTTTTTAACATATTGCGACTCCGATTCACGGTTTAGAAAGGACAATCGAATCTCTCCTTTTTACCTGGTCTGGTCTTCCAACCTGGGAGTAAACGTCGAAGGTACGATCGATTCGGAGCATTTGCATATCCTGACAGACTACCGAACATTCGTATGAATTTTATTTTATTGATTTGACTGCGCTTTTCTACTGATTGACTCATTTTATTGCGATTGACTGTAATTTATTGTATGAAATTTTTATGTATTATTTTTATTTTTACGCTGAAGGTGACACAAAAAAAATGTTGAAACGTCCGAATTTGTATTAACTAATATATTTTATTATTGACTTATTTTGATTGCGCATTAATTACCGCGCGTGGCTCTGATTGCCTCTCTCACTTCCCTTTATTTGATTTATTCAGGAGAGCCTATATTTCGTTTATTCAATTTTTAATTTGTGAGAAATTCAATGTAGAAAAAGCCACTGCGTTAAATGCTGGAAATTGGAATTTTGTTACAATTTTTCCGTCTATAATTCGATTCGACGACATGTTTGTTGATATGCAATCCGCTAACAATGCGTTCCGAAATGAACGTAAGCGCTTAGCGCTTGATCACGCTCACACTGCCCTACCTTGCAGAAATAAGCGTTTGTCAGCAAAAGTTATGACGTCACGATGACGTCATTAATCGATCCGTAAGCGCTTACAACTCCAAAGCGAACGACGTGAGTAACGCTCATAAGCGCTTACAGCGCGTGAGTGTCCAAACCGAACGCACCCTATAAACCTGCATTATTATTGCACTAGCACAGTTTTCATTGAAACCTAGCACAGCGCTGGTGTTGTCCTAGTTTTCCCAATAGAAAACGCTATCAGTGAGACACAAAATTTTCTATGGCGCAAGATTCGAAAGAAAAAAATTGGGAGGCATTACTTTCGTACCGAACCTCGTATATAATGGCAAGAATATACATATTTATATATATAGGATATTTATAGTATTTTTCTTGTCTCATAATTTACAATAAAGATAAATATTATCAACCAAAACTGTTTATTGCTTTGACGTATAATGTTATCAGCCATCTCTATTAAACTTATCTCATCAGTATCTACTTATTTTAGATTAAAGAGACAAAATTACTCATTCTTATTATTAGTAGATTGCATTAACGAGATTGCATTATCGCTAAACATGAGGTATAGATATAACTAATGGTACAGAATTGATTCCATTGTTCTGACTTTTTAATTTACTTTTACAGAATTTGAATAAAATACATGTTTCACCAGAGACAGCTAAAGCATCTTCCTTACCTACGATTGCATAGATGAAGTCCACGGCACCGTTATAAATCCTGTCCTCTGGCTCCACCGCTGTCTGCCACAGCAGCTGAATGTAGTTGATGACTTGCAGATAGCCGCAGGTGGCTAGTGCCCACCAGACCGACCACTTCGCCACACGATAATTGGTATAAGCCTTCACAAAGTGTTTCCACAGCAGCGCATAAGCGTTTCCGATCTTGCAAAGCAACGACGCACCTGACAATACGAAGCAGCAACTCCTTATTTTGCCATTCTCGACACTGGGCGATGATTTTCGCAGATTACTTGAATGTCGCGACTGATGATCGAGTGCCCCTTTCCCTTGCTCCTCGTCGGAAACGCTGCTTGTGTGATGGAAGTACATAGACTGATTTACAGAAGGCAGAAAAAGCGACCAGACCGTTGCGAAAATGCAGGCTGAAAAACAAAATATATAACATTATGTTATTTATAAGTGTTTCATATAGTACGAATTATTATATGAAACATTTATAAATATATAATATATATACAAAATAGTGGTTAATGTCATTACTTCGCGAAAGTTATATGTAGAATTCTATGCAAATTATGATTAATTCATAATCCAACATAGTTTAAACATTTAATTTACTTGTATACTTCGGATTATCTTATCTTATGTACCTGAAAGAGTTATAAAATTGAGCTGATGATAATTGAGTAAATCGAAGGAAGCCGTTAATTGTGCTACAATGCCAGACATACTACGGCCAAACAACGTAGCCGCTTTAGTATGCCCCGTCACCTCTTGATAATGTTTTTTGTCCACTTTGGCGTATATATAAGTATAATAGGCTACTTCTGTGGAGAAAAACAGGCCATAAAAAAATTCCACGATTTGGAATACTATCACAGTTTTGCCAAGTATTATCATGAGGAACGTGATGATGCCAGAAATGCCGCATAATACAATAATAGGTTTATATCTGACGAAGTCTGTGACCAAGAAGACAAGTATCAGCGTTGCCAAGTAGCTGTACGTAGCCACAGGATAGATATGTTGATTCACCTGAAAGATTAAACATATTGTCAATATCATTTAATTATTGAATGGAAACAACATCATTCAATATTTTAAGAAATAACTTCGTCAGATGTAAAATTCTTCCATGGCCCGGTCAAATAATCGGTCACAAATGATTCAGAGGGTCGAAAGTCCTTAAAGCATCCAAACATGCACAAGATACACGAGATCTTGACCCAATGCATTCTGTCTTGTGTTTGCTCCGTTGTTCAATACATTACCTCAACAAATTTAAAAAATCCTTAATGCATCTCTACAAAGAAAGAGAAAAAAAGACATACATTAATTTATTCAAACATAATGCATAAGTTAAAAATTTTAAAAATATATTTAATAGATTTCTATTTAATAAATAACAGTATTCTAACAAAACATTTAATACAGTAAAATAAAAGACGTTTAATTTTATTTAATATTTCCAGATTTTATTTTTTTTCATTTTTAATTATTTTCTATCTTACCTAACACTTCAGTTATTAATTTAGTTATTGTCTGTTGTAATTAAACGTTTCAAATACTTTCTTACACTATAGCACATTTAACTTTACCTTCAAAAAATCTTGCACAACCCCCGCATCTGCTACTACCTTTCACTGCCTTCTGCTGCCAAAATAATTCACGTGCTGATGTGCCGAGCATCTACCGAGATTCACTTAAAAGTAATAGAAGGGAAACTCCAAACATCAAGACTAGAGCACAGTATAAACCACAGTATAAGTAGATACAAGTATGTTCACTCACAAGGAAACCTCGCAAACTCGAAAATTCTGATTTTAATGAAACTTTCCACACATGTAGGAAGGAAAGGGGGAGGGTAAAAAGATTAATTTAAAAATTTTTTGTTGTTGCCCAAAAACAATTCTAAGGGGTGAAATTACCCCTCACATGTAGAAGCGGCTTTTTACTTTCCTCTCTTATATCTCAAAAAATATTTAAGATATCAAAAAATGTTTCATATAAAAGTTTTATGGTAAAATCTCCTCTATTCAACAACATTTAAAAAAAATTTTTTTTATTAAAAATTAGAAAAAAAATTTTTTTAATGTGTTTAAAATAGAAATGTTTTTACCTTAAGGTGATCCTAAAGCCGTGATTCTAGCCGTTTTTTTTCGG
>NW_020216423.1:0-5338 GCF_003070985.1 Temnothorax curvispinosus | reverse complement strand
AGAAATGCAAAATTCTTGTCTAGAATTAAAGTACGCATCAAAATCTATGTCATGGTGGTCGAATTTATATCGAAAACGAAAAAAAATTAATATTTTTTGTTATACGTGACGACCACTACATATAAATTCGACCACCATGACCTAGATTTTGATGCGTACTTTAATTCTAGACAAGAATTTTGCATTTCTATAAAGCCAATTAAAAGATTAGTGCTAAGAAAAAAACTGAAAAAAACCGGCTAGGATCACGGCTTTAGGATCACCTTAAAACTTTATATATGAAACATTTTTTGATATCTTAAACATTTTTCTTTCTCATAGAAGAAGCTTTATTTTCGTAAAAAGAATTTTTTTTAGTTGCCGCTGCCAATGTGTTCAGAATGTTCTAAAACGTCGAAAAATCGCAATTTTAAACAATGTCCGTATGTGTGTATGTGTGTATGTATGTGCCAAATTTACCGAAATTTCTATAACTCCAAGAACTGATTAACCAAATCTTAAAGAATTATGTATGAAATAGGGGTAGAAAAGACTGAAGAATATAATAGAATTAGAAAAAAATTGCCAATATAATAAAAAAATACGCAAATGTAAAACTTGCACATTTTGCTTATGTATGTACGGATTCCACGAAATTTCAAACGGTTATAGCTCAAGAACTAATCAACCAAATATTAAAGAATTATATATGAAATAGGGGTAGAAAAAAAAGACCTAAAAATATAATAAAATTCGAAAAATTGCGCCAAATCAGTTTTTATTGGAGTGAATTTTTATATTAATTTAATAGAAAGTATCTATATGTACTTTAAAATACTGTAGGGGAGACTGAGGGAAGTCGTGACTATTTCTTCTATACCGATTTTTAACAACAAAACAAATAATTTTAGTAAAATGTGGTATACCGTTGTAAAGAGTGAACCATTGGCTACAAAATTTATAAGGACATTTTTGGTCTAAGTCGCTTTGTTCAACTGGTATAGAGTGAAAACGACAAAGATGCAAAAATTGAAATGTCAAAATTGCCGGGGCGGAGTCATCACTCCATTCTCGAACTAAATTTTAAATAAAAATTCATAATTCCGATCATAAAAAATAATAGGATACATTTCATTAATTATTTTTTAATAAAAAAATGGAAACATTAATTAAAAACACGATGGCAGAAAATAATTACAAGAAAAAGCGCACTCACTTTATGTGCCCTACGCTTGCGTTGGGCTCTACGCTGACGTTTCTCGTCAGCTCTATTCTGTCATCTCTGAGCACACGCAGCACATATTATCCAAGTTCTCGCCGGAATCGGAGCACTGCTGCTTCTTTGATGACTTTGATTTTCGCCAGAAGCCTCCATGATATGGCTTGGTGACGACTTCGCCCCGGACACAAGTTTCAAGTTTGGTCGCTTATAAAATATTAGAAATCAATGAAAAAATAAAAAAATTTTACTGAATTCGTGTTCAGCATGCATTACTCTTTAGAATCACTTACTTTGAGATTCGGAGACACAATAATATTTAAGATATTACAAGTTTTCGACCCGCAAAAAATTTTACGACTTCCAAAAACACGTTTGCCTCAATAAGAATCACAACATGGCACATATAACTTCACTAAACTCCGTTGGTTACGTGGACACCATAAGCCGCGTTTACAGTATTAATGGCGAGTTTACACAACACACAGATTTCGAGATAATTGCAATAATGACTCCGCCCTGGTGACGACTTTGCCCCGGTCTCCTTTACATATGTTTAAAATAAACTTTTCTTTTTTTTTTAAATATTATATATTTACATATTTAAAAAAAACATTAGGTAAGATACTATAATTTTTTTTATAGTATTAACTTTAATTTATATAATTTTAATTTTTAAATATTTCAAAAATTATTTTAAAGTAGAAATAAAAAACTAATATATAAATTAAAAAATGGAACAAAATGGAAAAATTAAGAAATATCTGCAATTAGTAGGAATCATTTCAGTAAAAACATTAATTATTTAATTGATTTTTGTAATAGTATAATAGATATTAGTATAACAGATATTAGTCGCAATAAAGCTTATCACAATAAAAAAAGTGTGCAAGTAGAAACTTGCACATTGCTTCCTCATAGTTTTTAAGTGTGCAAATTATAAATTTGCACGTTGCTTAATCAACATTTTATTTCGCTCATAAAGCTTCTTCTATAAGAAAGCCAATTTAATAAATATCTACTAATAATTATGCATAAAAAAAAACAGGCTTCCTCATAAGAGAAAGCTTTATGAGTCGAGCAAAATAAAATGTTGATCAAGCAACGTGCAAATTTATAATTTGCATACTTGAAAATTGTGAGGAAGTATAATGTTCAAAATTTATAATTTGCAAGTTTCTAGTTGCACAATTTTTATTTCGAGATATCAAGAAAAGTAAAAGCCCGCCTTTATATATACATATAAGGGGTAGTTTCACCCCTTAGAACCGTTTTTGGGCAGCAATAAACCCTCCCTACATGTGTGAAAAGTTTCATTAAAATCAGAATTTTCGAGTTTACGAGGTTCCCTCGCTGCTTGTCAAGCCAAAACCCATGAAATGGTTTGCACACTCAACAATTACTACGTTTACACGGCCCGATTTACGCCGAAGTTATATAACATCGATATTATAACTATAATATAAATATACTAACGTTAAATACCGTGTAAACGCTCTTTTACGACGAAGTTCCCTAAGAGCAAAAAGTCGACTTTAAGTCGACTTGAAGTCGGCTTCTACCGATACTGACTTGGCAGAAAGTCGACTTTTTTAAAGACGAAAGTCGACTTGAAGTCGACTTGAAGTCGGCGAATGTCTCAAAAAACGCCGACTAAAAGTCGACTTTCCGTCATGACGGGAAGTCGACTTTTCGTCATGACGGGAAGTCGACTTCTTGTCATGACGGAAAGTCGACTTTTAGTCGGCGTTTTTTGAGACATTCGCCGACTTCAAGTCAACTTTCGTCCTTAAAAAAGTCGACTTTCTGCCAAGTCAGTTTCGGTAGAAGTCGACTTCAAGTCGACTTCCCGTCATGACGGAAAGTCGACTTCCCGCCAACTTTTAAAGTCGATAAAATAAACCGCCGCCGCGTACGTCTGGAGGTCGGTTGTGTATCTTAAAATGAGGTGAAAATGACAAAAGTTAACAGATTTTATTAGATTCTGATAAATAAAAGCGTAGATACGCTAATGAATTTTCTCACTTTTGTAATTTTTACCTCATTATTTCAAGATACACAATCGATCCTTTGCTGGAAGGCTAAAACTGATGCATTTCGATTTTTTTTTCATATATAAAATAATTTAATTATCTAAAAAACTGTATAATTACAATCCTAATGTTTTATTCTTAATTACAAAGGCGGCCATTGTGTGCCGTCATATCTGTGCCACTTCTGCGTGCGCGGATTCCGGCAGCCACTTCTTGTAAGCTGACAACAGAACTAAAATTATAAATATATAATATCCACAGACTTTTATACTAGACCATTAACATCTATGGACGCACTGCCGAAAAGCTGATGCGAGTGCGAGGTGCAAGTGTTAGTGAAGGGTGCGGCCATATTGAATTAACAATAAGTCACTATCGGGTGTTCAGTTGCTCATGATGTGCGTTTATCTGCATTCGTTATTACAGTACATAACAAAGCAGGCGAATGTTTTTGTGTTAAATATTGGTACATGTTATCAATAAGTTTGTAAGTCATGCCTTCAACGTGTAGCTACTTGAATGCCGAAATCGAACCACTACTCCTGTAGTATTAAACCCTTTCTTTTGGACATTCTGTATATGCCAGACTATTGTATAGAAATCTTGTATAAAACCACTTGTATAGAATCTATAGTATAGCAAATCTTTACTAAAATCAACATGGCGGCAAGCATCACGGCCGAGATGCCTGTCAGCGGTCTAGTATTGTATAGAAGTCTACTCGATGATAATATCTAAATATTATTTTATAAATTAAAATTTCACATTTTTCATCCAAACCCCAGATTTCTAGCAGTTTGTATTTGGACACGACTCCCTGCGACTGCAACGTTTGTACTATTGCTTGAGTGTGTGGTATAAACCTGAAAAAATCGTATTGAATTGATGTAATCTATTCGATGAATCAACGTGAAATCGAAAGGAGATAGAATAACGATTTACCTGGCCCATGACTTGGTGATGCTCCCAGGTGTCGTCAGCAACGACGGAACAAATCGTTTCAGCTTAGGGTACACTTGACCCTCCAAAAAGAAATACGCGAACCACTTTACACCGTCCACAGATGCTCTATATCCATCGATGGTAGTCCCCATCCGGCCTTTCCAAATGTACCAGACACGCGGCAAATGATCTTCCCGGTTCCTTGATTATATCTATAAATGAGAATAATATTCGATCATAATGAAAATTAATATCTTTATAAATAAATAGGAAAAACATTATAAAGCAACAATTGTGATAAAAATACCTTGGCGGTGGATCAACCAATGGTTCACTAAGATGGCATAGCGTGGAAGCGAATTTCGGCAATCATTCGGGTTCTATTGTCGTGACACCTCGCATACATCTTATTCGTTTCGTACACCTCTTTATAAACCACCTAATCCGGACTGATTTTCCGTAGAACGCACGAAGAATGCATGAACACAGGTTCCTCCATTTCTGATGGTGTTCTGAAAGATGGTTCAGAATGGAGAGATCGCATTCAATAGGTCTTAATTATCGATGATAATTAATAACACACCATACCTAACCTCTAAAGCATATTTCCACTTGGCCTTATCCTGATCCTCTTTTAGATCCGCCATACCTGCAAGAACTATCTGGCGCAGCAATTTCGCTTCCATGTCGGTTGGTAACGGCATTCTGTAACAATTCTTGTTGTAGACAATGTAGACAACCGTCTCAAACATATTGCAACATACATATTCAGTCAAATTCCAGTATTCTGATCTAATCGAGGAAGTCAACGGGAAGACAATGATGACGACGACGACGACGTTTCGTGGCGGTGGTTGATAACGCGGCGCTTTTCGACGTCTTATCGTGTCCTGTCTCGCGGCATGTATTCCTTGCACTCGCGTAAACATTAATTTTCTCCTCCAGCTTCCTCGAGATTCGCCGCCATATTGATGACGCGCCGCTTGACTGCTTTCCGTCTTTTTATAGTCGACTATTTAGAAGTCGACTTTTAGTCGACTTTCCGCCATTTTTAGAAGTCGACTTATAAAAGTCGACGGAAAATTGACTTTTATAAATCGACTATTTAGAAGTCGATTTTTAGTCGACATTCCGCCATTTTTAGAGGTCGACTAGAAGTCGACTT
>NW_020216422.1:0-1005 GCF_003070985.1 Temnothorax curvispinosus | reverse complement strand
AAACTAGAACAATACAGGCGCGCGCTACGCGCGCGCTATTTAGCTTTTTTTGTATATCATTACACAAAACAACATTTGCAACGCTATTGCTCTTTAATAATAACACATTAAGAAAAATTTAACGGTATATACATAACAACATGACTTTCAAATGACTTTGTACAGAAAAATCTTTATTTAAATTAATTTCATGTTTTTTGCAACGATATAAATACACTTTTAATAATTAATTAAAAACCTCAAAAAAAAATACGTACAATTTTTATGTACAAAATTTTTAACATGTTTTTTATCTCTGATTACGAAAGTGAATTCTTAACTCCCCGGCCCCGCCCCCCCTCTCTCTCTCTCTCTTGTTCTTTCCGTTTCTTTATTTTTCTTTCTCTCTGTCTCTCTCGACTTTTCTTCTTTTTCTTTTAGTTGTCATCTAACTTTGTCATATCCAATCATGGAGAACGAAGAAATTACGAACACACACGCTATCGCCATCTTCATCGTCGACGAATTACGTACAATATAAGTTTAATTATTATTTTAAGGCTTACCTCCCTCTCCCTCTCTCTCTCTCTCTCTCTCCCCCCTTCTCTCTCTCTCTCTCCCTCTCCCTCTCTTTTTCTGTCTCCTTCTTTACCTCTTATTCGTCATCTTTAACTTTATCATCACATCTAATCGTGGAGAAAAATCATTACGAAGAAACATGTTATCACCAACTTAATCATCGACGAGTTACACACAATATAAGTTTAATTATTATTTTAAGGCTTACCTGCCTCTCTTTCTATTTTTCTCTCTTTCTCTCTTTCTTTCGCTGTATCTTTCTTTACCTTTTGTTCATTATCTTTAATTATATATGCAATATCTAATCGCAAAGAATAACAAAATCACGAATAAACACGCTATCATCATCTTTATCGTAGACAAGTTGCGCACAATATAAATTTAATTATTATTTTAAGGCTTACCTCCCTCTCATTCTCTCATTCTCTCTCTCTCTCTCTCTCTCTC
>NW_020216421.1:0-2061 GCF_003070985.1 Temnothorax curvispinosus | reverse complement strand
CACTCCCCAGAAGAGGCATTCTTTTTCTACGCTTAATTCGAATCTAAAATATTTAAAATCAACATCAGAAGGGATACGCGAGACATAATATACGAGCCAAGTCAGCCTACGCGCTAACGCATACGACTTTCGAACCGGCTATGGCTGTCTGCGCTCTTCTACCCGCCCGAAGCTGGTCGAGCCGCGCCGAGTCGCCGCCGAGCGCCCAGCGCACACGTACACGGCTCCGTCAGCTGTGTGCGTGTCCCCACCAGGCGCGCAGGCAGCGGGCAAACAGCACCATTGGCACCTCTGAACACAGCCCTTGTCAGTATGTTACCACGGAAATTCCCCATAAGCTGCTCTTACTAGTGAGAATTGTTTGTCCCAAAGTTTAGCCTAATTAATTAATGAATCTCATTAAAATTAGGCTTATTTTAATCAGTAAGATCAGCCGCAAGCTGGTACAGAGCCGGATTTTGCATTTTGGCTCTTGAAAATTTATTATAAATAAAATACGGACTCGCAGCTGACCCAACCTGACCCGTGTCTAGCTGCGCGTGTCCCCACATTTTATTATAAATTTTATTTCGATCTTTTTTCCAAAATCCGGCTCTGTACCAGCTTGCGGCTGATCTTACTGATTAAAACGAGCATAAGTGAAATGAGATTCGTTAATTAATTAGGCTAAACTTTGGGAAAAGCGAATCCGTAATTCCCGACCGGCCGACAGAGGTCTTCACTCTTACTCCTGTCGACCCTTAAGAATAAATATTACAAATTAGCTATAAGACAATGGGGTTTTTCAGTAAAAGCTAGCATAGAGTGCAGCACCAATATAAATGTTGGTAGTATTTGGTAGTATTGGTAGTATTTTTTGGTTGTATTGGTATCATTTACGCCGAAAACTACCAGCCACAGTGGCTTGTCGGGAGATTTATAATGACCGCCATTCCGTACCCAATGTTGCACTTGCGAGTGGCGCTGTTTCTTACATACTAGAGGCAGTGCTGACAACTTTCTTTTAGTTACCATCAACTGAGGGCGCCTTCTTCCCTCCTTTTGCTAGAACGTTTTCTCTTCACTTTCGTGCTTGCTCTCGCCCGTAACACAACGTATGTAAACGTGTGCGGAATAATAAAGTTTATATTGTATAATCTAAAATACTGTTTCTCGCGGGAACTATCCCAACTCGTACCTTGCCGGGCTAAAATACATGACCATTGCCCAACATGGCTCCCCTGTGCGGGAGCAAAAGTTATTGAAAAACTTCATTCACAATAGAGAATAAGATATAAGAGCGTTGTAACGAGTTTACGAGATGTGTGTTTCTTATAAGAAATAAATGTTGGTTATAAAATGGATAATCAACTCGATAATCAATTAATCCCGTTAATTGCTATAAACCCAGTAACAATTTGTCAGCAAATTGTAACCAAATTGATAACAAATACGCGCAAAACTTGTCGACAAATCCGGTGCAATCTGTGTCTGCAATACGCTTTTTGCTAGCAAAACTTGTGTACATGACTTGACACCAAATTGACGCCAAATATCGAGCAAAACAGGGCAGCAAAAGTGCAACGGCTGCGCCATATTGTGAACAAGGCTTGCCAACAAAAGCTCGACAGCAAATTTGTGCCAAATTGCGAGCAAACTTTGACGAAAAAACGTGACGCCAAATTGAAACCAAATACCGAGCAAAGCTTGCCAGCAATCTAATCGCAAATTTTTGACAAATTGCTATCAAAGTTTGCTGACAAAACCCGACGCCAAATTGATATCAAATATCAAACGAGATTTGAGAACAATACTTCACAGCAAATTGGCACCAAATACAGAGCAAATCTTGTTGACACAGGTTGACGCCAAATTGCAGCAAGCCTTGTTACGTAGCCATTAATAAATACTAAAATATATTTTTTTAGAGAAAATTAAAAGCATTAAATTATAAAAAACATACCTATAATTTTTTATTAATTTACAATTTTATTGATTTATTGATAAATTATTTTATACATATGTCAAAAGAAATCTTTATATTTATAAAACATTATTCAGTCGTACACAGTCAGTCGGAGA
>NW_020216420.1:0-3251 GCF_003070985.1 Temnothorax curvispinosus | reverse complement strand
ATTCGACGCGTTAAAAACGACCCGTAACCGAGTGGTGGTGCTACTTTTGCGAATCACGGGGTGATGCGGAATGTAAACGTGTTGAGATGACGCGTCTGCGTCGTGCGGTACACGTTTCATATGCCCGAGTCGCTCGTATTCCTCCATAAAAGCGCGGTATTCCGTCGCTACTCTCTCATCGGCGTTTAATCTCCGTTCAAGACCTCTCAACTGTCGCTCGGCCGAGTGATAAGAATTACCGATCTCGATTGGGGGACCGGTTTTGAACGGAAAGCGAATCACGTATCGTCCGTCGGAGCGTCGCCAATGAGTGGCGAGGAAGTGATCTTCGCATTGTTGCTCCTCTGGACTCGGTGGAATGGCGCGAGGGATTTCTTCGATTTCCCAGAAGTGTCGGAGTTCCTCGTCGAGAGACGGGGTATTAGAACAGTGCTGAGCCGTGACTGTTCGAGGACGAGCTTGTGGGTCAGCCGCGGGGCCGGACAGCACCCAACCGAGAACGGTATTCTGCGCGAGGGGTTGACCGCGGGAGCCCTTTCAAATGCCGTCGAGCAGCAAATCGCCGTACAGGTCGGCACCGATGAGTATGTCAATGGGGTCCGAGTTCGTAGGATCCGGATCCGCGAGCGCGAGATCGGCTACATGGCTCCATTGGACGGGCGACGTTACGGGCGACGGAGTGTATTTCGTTAAACTTGTCATGACAGACGCAGTGGTCTTGAACGCGAGAGAAGTTTGGCCGATCGGCGAGATCTGAATTTCGGCCGCGTATCGACATGTTCCGTCGTCGACGCCTCCGATTGCGGAGATCGAGACGGGCATTCTAACGCGACGCAACCTTAAGCCTTGCCTCAATCGTTCGGTAATAAAGGTCATTTCTGATCCTTGATCGAGAAGCGCTCGAACGACGCGAGTACGACCGTTCGGAGATTCGGAGGGGAACCCGACTCTTACCCTTGCTGTCGCGAGCAACATGGGAGGCATCGATGACACTTTCGCGCTCGAGAATAATGTCGTGATGGGCGCGGCATCGTGAATCGATGCGGTCGCGACAGAAGTATTTTCCGCGGCAGGCGTATCTTTCGCGGTAAAGGTATCTTTCGTGGAAGAAGTGTCCGAGTCGACGTGCAACATCGAATGATGTCTTTTGCGACATGTTCGGCACGAATATTTGCTTTGACATAGCTGTACGGCGTGTTTGTCGCTTAGGCAATTTACACAGCGATTCGCCTTTTCTACTGCTTCCAATCGTTGACCCGGATTCTTCTTCAGAAAGACTTGACATTTGTGTAGGAAGTGAGATGCTTTACAAAGCGGACACGAAATTGAAGAAGCTCCCGATGCTGTAGCGCTGGTCGCCCTCTGCGCGCGAGCTTGTTTGTCTACATTCGCGGGATGCAATTCTTCGAGCGCGCGAGCACGAGAATCGAGGAATCGGTCGAGTTCGCTGAATGTTGGGATTCGCGCGTCATCCCCACCCTTTAGTTTCCACGCTTTCCGAGTGACGGGATCAAGCCGCTGCGTGACGCTATACATAAGCATGTCGCTGAGAATGTCGGATTCGGAACGATCTAAATTCTTCAGCGACGTGATTGCGCGATTTGCTTTATCCCGAAGCTCGCTGAGTTCGCTCGCTGATTCGCGGGAAACGCTCGGTAGATTATATAATGCGGACACATGCATCTCGATTAATCGACGTTTATTTTCGTACCTCGACTCGAGGGCCTTCCACGCAAGTTCAAAGTTATCCGCGGTTACTGGGATGCTTCGAATAGATTCAAGCGCCCGCCCGGCGAGGCTTGATGAGAGAAAATGCATTCGCGCAAATGCAGAAAGTTCGGGATTTTTAATGATAAGAGACGTAAAGCGATCGCGGAACGTCTCCCAATCTTCATATTTCCCTGAGAATGGCGGAATGTTGATGGGCGGCAGATGCGCCAGTGAGAATGAGGAGGCAGGCGGCCCATGACTGCACGCGGCGCCCGGAGCCTGGTTCGCTGTCAGAGGCGGCGGCGTTGGCGCGAGTGCCTCCAGATATTCGGCCATGTAATCCAACGTCGTCAAGTGGATGTCCTCGGCCTGATCGAACAGTTCGCTTTGAAAATAGTCGAACGTGCTTCTTTTCGCTTCCGGAATAACTTGCAAGAGGGCCGAGTGCACGCGAACGCATTGCGTCCAGACTTCTTTGGAGCTAGCGATTCGCGCTCGGACCTTTGCAGCGGTGTAGTTATTCCTTCCGAGTTTTTTGAAGTTATCGAGCGCTCGAGTGATGGAGTGCATCAACACCTGCTGTTGAGCCAGGAGGTCGTTGATGGTAGCTGAGACTTCCGGCACGGCAGTCATGTCAACGGCTGAAGGGATGCACTGAATATCTCGATCCGGCTCGAAGGACCAATTTTATGTTCGGACGCGCAATAAACGCGCCGAACGAATCGCCGAATCCGTTCCGCGAGAACGCGAGATAATTGCGAGTGGCTTCGTTCAGCCCTTTAACATGAGACGACCGGGGTTTCAGTTAACCGCGGACTCGATCGCTTGTTAGAAAGTTGAGTGGAAGGCCCAAAAGACAGCAATTGATTTACAATGCATATAAACTTTATTCGATATAACAAAACAAAACTGACGAAACGCGAGATGTACAAAGAAATTAGTGCGAATGCACTCGGCGCGCTGTGACGTGTCGTATGCGTAGTTTTGAAATGCGATTTACATAACGTGCGCACAGAAAAGCGGTAGAAACGATAGACGGTATCGCGGATGCAATTGTCGCGGTGTGACGGAGTTGCGAAACGCGGTCTAACGTCCGACGCCTCCAGAGACGCGGTAGGTATATACGGCAGGAAGCGAGTTAAGCACCGGGGTCACGACAGCGAGAGGGCTCGCAACGAGACCGAGCGTGCTCGACCCCGCGGAATCGTGATCGTCGGTTTGGTAGGCTGGAGTTCGGGGACACCTGAGAGTACTCAGTCGAGACTCGGAGCACCGGACCTCGTTTTATGTGTCGCCCTAGGAAGTTGGATAGGGTAGGCTTCGTCGAAGGCAGCAGAGAGCCGGAGATAAGACGAAGTGTCGGCTCCTGTCGGAGCGCCGGCTTATATACCGCGGCGCGGCGGGTTCGTTGGAAGGGAGGCCGGCGGTCGGGCGAGCCGCGTGGGGATGCTGACGCGCGCTCGCCTTCGGCGCGGCTCGGCTTTTTCCGGCGGTTCCGAACTTATCGAGCATTTCGCGTGAGAAGCAAACGAAACGTATAT
>NW_020216419.1:510-4991 GCF_003070985.1 Temnothorax curvispinosus | reverse complement strand
GTCTAAATTTCTTCGCACGCGATCTAGTTCGTCGTTCGCGAGTCGTGTGGCGCGAAAACGATTCCCGATACTATTTTTGATGGCTCGTTGCGCGCGCTCGCTTAACACGAATGACGCGTTGCTGACAGGGGGATGCCGGGACAAGTCGTCCGACATCTATTGACGCTTATACTTTAGCGCTCTGAAACGCGAAAATCTTTCGGCGCTTCGCGGTTGTATTGCCTGCAATCGCGAAAATTTCTCTCGCAGTTCGCTATCGCGAGATACGCACGCAGAGATATAACGTTTTCGTCGCGGCGCGTGCCGGTGTCGGCTTACATGGGGTGTCGACTTACAGTACCGCCGCGTAGTGCATCGTGACCGCTTCTTGCCGCGTTGAGTCTGACGGGGCCGCTTCACTGCTTCTGCGTTGGCTGCTTCGCCGCGTCCCTGCTGCGCTGCTTTGCTGGCTCGCTGCGTCGGGCTGGCGAGTCCGTGCGGTAGGTCGGGGCCTCTCCGGTGTTGCTGATAACACGCGGGGCTACTGCCGTCGTTTTCCGCACTCGGGATCCGGCTAGCTTTTCCTCTCCGGGATCTTTTACCACCGTCTAACGATCCGTTCCCTTCGCAGGCGCAATCTGGCAGGACGTCCTCCCGTCCGGTTGGCAGATCCCACCGCTGCCACCAATTGTTGTGCCGTGCCTCTGGTTCGAGGGGTCGGCACTGAGTTCTTTGGATCCGCCGGGAGGAAGGAAGAATAACGTTGCCAGAGTTTTTGTCCAACGATATTTTAATAAAGACCTTTTTAACTTGATACACTAGTTTCGTTGATTCTTTTAGTTTCGTTGCCCTGATTCGCGGGCGTTCGCAATAGGATAATTTACGTTGGTCGTGCGCGATTAGCCTTACGTTCTAGACTGCCCGCCGCTTCTTGGAAGGGCGGGCTTTTTATCTCTTCGCGTATTACTTCCGCGATGCTGACTTAGCTGTCAGCGCTTTTGCTTCCGGGTGAGCGACCTGGCAGCCGCTTGCGACACCCGGAATGCCACCTCAGGTGAGTTTGGCAATATTCGGGAATGCGCTGACAGCTATGTGTCGCAATTCGGGCACGGCGACTTCCGCCTCACAACAATTGTCAAAACTAATACTCCAGCGATCTCAGGATTATCGTCATGTTTAGAATTAAATATTATAAAGAAGTTGGAAAGTATAAATGATAGTAACACTTATGAGGATTTGGTGAAGGAGTATAAAGAGATTTTCTCGGGAATTGGCTGCTTCTCAAAGCCATATCATATAAAGTTAAAAGAAAACGCGCAGCCAGTAATTCATCCGACACGCAGAGTAGTTCTATCTCTATTACCTAAATTAAAAGAATGTTTAGATGAACTAGTAAAGCTGAAAATAATTGAAAAGGTGGAAGAGGCTACGGATTGGGTGAATCCTCTGGTCATTACACGCAAGCCTAATGGCAGTCTGAGAATCTGTCTGGATCCAAAGGACTTAAATAGAAATATAAAACGCGAACAATGTTTAATTAAAACGTTAGATAAAATTACAGCTAAATTAAACGGAGCTAAGGTTTTCAGCACGTTAGATGCGACGAGCGGATTTTATCAAATACGATTAGATGAAGAAAGCTCATATTTATGCACTTTCTCAACTCCCTTTGGTCGGTATAGATCTCTGAGAATGCCATATGGTTTGATATCAGCTCCGGAAGTATTTCAGGAGAAATTTAGGCAAACTTTTGAGAATTGTGAAGGTTGTGAACAATACATAGATGATGTTATTGTTTGGGGGAAAAACAAAGCGGAACACGATGAAAGACTAAGGAAAGTTTTAGAAACTGCCAAAAGGAACAAAGTCAAATTTAACTTAAGTAAATGTCAGTTTGGTAAAAGTAATGTCAAGTACATGGGGCATATTATTAGTGCTGAGGGTGTCGCGTTAGATGAAAGCAAAGTAACAGCTATTAAAGAACTACAAACTCCTAAGTGTAAAGAAGATGTACAACGTGTGTTGGGAATGTTAACTTATGTGAGTAAATTTATAACTAATTTTTTATGTGAAACTGAACCCTTAAGAAATCTTTTAAAAAAAGATGTACTTTTTACGTGGGGACCGGAACAAGAAAAAACACTAGAGTCTTTAAAAAATAAATTAATAAACAGACCAGTGTTACAATTTTTTGACGTTAATAAAGAAACAGTAGTCTCAGTTGACAGTTCCAAATCAGGAGTAGGGGCGGTCTTGTTACAAAATAACTTACCGTGTGCGTATGCCTCGAAAGCATTAACTGATACACAGCAAAGATACGCTCAAATTAAAAAGGAGATGGCAGCAATATGTTTCGGATTAAGTAGGTTTCATGAATATATTTATGGGAAAAAAGTAATAGTTGAAACAGATCATCAACCGCTAATTTCAATATTTAAGAAAACACTTAATAAATGCCCTCCTAGGTTGCAACGTATGCTATTACAAGTACAGAAATATAATATTATATTAAAATACAAACCGGGAAAGCAGTTAATAATTGCAGATACGTTATCGCGGGCGTACATTCAAGATCAGACGGACGAACACTTTGACAATGAAATACAGGCACAAGTTTGTTTAGTAGTGTCAGAACTTAATGTTACAAAGGAAAAATTACAAGAAATTAAAGTAGAAACACAAAAGGACGAAGAATTAAATGACTTAAAAGAAGTTATCATAAATGGTTGGCCAAAAAATCATAAAAAATTAAAAGATTTCATAAAACCATATGCTAAATGTAAAGAAGAACTAACTATAAATGACGAACTGATCTTTAAGGGTTGCAGTCTAGTAATACCATATAAATTGAGGAAGGAAATTTTGGACAAAATACATTACAATCATTTTGGAGTTAAAAAATGTTTGGCCCTCGCGAAACAGTCGGTTTACTGGCCGACAATGAACAATGAAATCATACAAAAGATAGAATCGTGTCATATATGTGTGAAATACTCAAATTCGCAAAGGTCTGAAAGTCTAAAATCACATGAAATTAAAATGTTGCCGTGGAATAAAGTAGGATGTGATCTGTTTTAATTACAGGGGAAAAAGTATTTTCTTGTAATTGATTACTATTCTAAATTTATAGAAATAGAAGAAGTAACAGAAGATAGTAGTAGTTACAAAATAATTAAGATCCTAAAAGCAATGTTTGCAAGGCACGGCATACCACTAACAGTAATAAGTGATGGAGGACCACAGTTTTCGTCACATATATTCAAAGAATTTGCTAGAGATTGGGAGTTTACCCATATCCTTACCTTGCAGCCGTCCGATGACCGCGACCCACCAGACGCAGCCAGAGGCATCACGATCTCGCCGAGGACCGGGGCGGCGTTGACCGATGCGTACTACATCGGTAAAGGGGTATGGGCAACCAAGCCGATGCCGGCTAAGCGGCCCATAATCCAGCTGCAACGCCAGCAACCCGGAACGACCGACAGACGTTCACGGTGTGAACATCCGGGGACGAGCGGCCAGGAGGCTGCGCACCAGACGCGGAGGACGTCGGAAGCCGAGGCAACGGCCGCCGCGACATCGAGCGAATAAGCGCAAAGCGCTTAGTGGTCCGGTGTGGAGATCCAGGACTCCACCAATGTACATAGACAGTTTAATATGTAGAGTATAGATATATATATATGTATAAAATAAAAAGGAACGCAATGACTCCGTCAGCATAAAAATTAGACGCGAGCGTTTGTCATTTAGGTATAAGTAAATCGAAACTAGGATAAGCGTACAACCCCGATATGCAGGATTGATTTGGCTACAGCCGTGTAAGGGGAAGGGGTTAAGTGGCGATCCAGCCAATTAGTATTTTGTTTAGTTCTTCTTTTGTTCCGTTACGATTATTAACCGCGTACGCGGATGCAAGAGCATGAGGACGCATCGCGCGACAGCAAACAAAGGTTGAGTTTGCTGTCCGGTGATAACTTGTTTCGCGGGGATAAGGGAACGAGCGCGAGGTTATGGTAGCGGGTTACGATGAGTTCCGAGCGCGATAATGCGAACTGGCGAACCGACCACGGGACCGGGTCAGCAGCTTAGGAGAATGATGCACGAAAGCCGCGGACTTTACTCAGCGGGTTATGATAAGTACCGAGCGCAATGGCGCGAACTTGCAAACCGACAACAGGCCCGGGTCAGCAACGTAGGAACGTGATGCACAGGCGCCTCGTATTCCACTCAGCGCGTTGCGATGAGTTTCGAGCGCGGTAGTGCGATTTGGCTGACCGATAACGGGATCGGCTCAGCAACCTAGGAGCGCGATGCATAGACACCGAGTATCCCGCTCAGCGAATTATGATGAGTTCCGAGCGCGGTAGGGCGAAATCGCTAACCGATGGCGAAATCGGCTCACCGATATAGGAACATGACGCGTAAATTCAACATAATCTATTTAGCGAGTTTCGATGCAATCCGAGCGCGGTCAAGCGAAATAGCCGACCGACAGCGGGATG
>NW_020216419.1:0-410 GCF_003070985.1 Temnothorax curvispinosus | reverse complement strand
ATGCGGAAACGCCGCGTAGTCGATCCATCAATTACCGATGGGTTTCGCGGCGAAGCGAAGGAGGCAACCCGAGGTGGAGGCGTAGCGTAACCGCGAGGACGAACCCGCGATAAGATTTAGCATAGGGAATCATAGCGCTCGGCGAGCAGAAACATGTAGAACCTTCTGGTAACGGGCGAGCGTAAACATGTTTGTGCGAAAAGTGAAAGCGAGCGGAATGCGGAAGTATTTGCGCTACTGCGTAGCGAGGCATACAGATGTTGGCCAGATGTACGGCTGTGAACAAAAGGTGTTGACGCGCGAACAATAAGATCATTCACGAGGCTATTGACACAGCTGCCGTTCGTAGGCACAGGTGTCGGGCGATAGCGACAAGTGGGGCGATCCCCACTCGATCGAGGTAGGCCAGC
>NW_020216418.1:0-2303 GCF_003070985.1 Temnothorax curvispinosus | reverse complement strand
ATACTTTTCAATTCTAGATCGACAAAGAGGGTGGAATATTGTGGGACGAAAGTGTGATTTACCTTCAAAAAGTCATTCGTGACTCAAAGGCTTGGGATGAAATCTGGGATAAGTTACTTATAAAGTGCAGAGAAGAATGTAATTAGTTTTAATATATATACATATAAAGAGTGATTCCGATCACCCGTGCCAGCCGTTTTTCTCAGAAATGTGACCGAAAGGAAGTTAGGAAATAAATTATTATTACTAAAAAGCACCAAAAGTAATCATTAATGATGGTTCAATTTTTCTGGACAAACCGGAACTAACTGGGGTCAGTTATAAAATTTCAAATAGAAACCTGAGTCGAGTGGGGTATCGTTTGATAGAGTTTTGAAAAAGAAACAACTTTTACTAATAAAACTTTTTTTAATTATCTGTTACAAGTTTCGAGGAAAATTCATTTAAATGTGTGGAGAGGACCTGTAAAATAGCCATCTCAATCCCCACTTGACACTCCCACGGATTTCTTTTTTTGCGTCGCGAGCCAAAGACATTATTTACTAGTATCGTCCAACAACAAGAAACGACATGATGCATGATGGAGCGAATCCGGGATACCTATCAGTCGCTGAGTCCCGAAAAAGTCCTACAAGTTACTGACAGCCTTAAAACACGGTTGAGCAATGTGTGTATCAAGGTGGCTGGCATTTCGAGCACTTGTAAAATTATTGTCACACATCATACATTACAACGTCAACGGTCAGGAATGGTGTCAACAATTCGAAAAACTAACGCGGAAACATTTCGAGCACTTTTAAATTACTAATTACTGCACAAATTCAAAAGAATTTTTCTCGAAACTTGTAATAGATAGTTGAAAAAAGTTTTAGTAAAAGTTCCTTTTTTCAAAGCTCTATCTAGTGATACTCCATTCGACCCATGTTCCTACTTCAAATTTTAAAACTGACCCCAGTTACACCTACTTCCGGTTTGTTCGGAAAAATAAAATTATCACAAAAATGATTACTTTGGGTGTGCATTAGTAATGAAAATTGTTTTCCTAACTTCCTGCGACGTCACATTTCTGAGAAAAACAGCTGGCACGGTCAGAATCATCTTGTACACTATATGCGTAATGTAATATATTATGCATTTAATTTATAGTGCTGTAAAACAAATTGTTAACGCCCTCTTTTTTTGCAGACGATAAGTTGGAAGGAAGTTGGTATGAAAAATCCTTGAAAGCCATGGAAGTCGGATTGCCAATGGTGGGATACATTATACAACAAAAAATTTTTTTCTGAAATATGAAATACATATAGAATAGGAATGCGGATTGCCAATGGTGGGGTACATTATACAACACAAAATGTAAAATAAAAATTTTTTTCTCAAAATATGAAATACATATAGAATAATGTATGAAAGTTATATATAACATAAAATGTTTAAACTACCCTATCATTTCTCCTTGAATAAAATATAGTTTCCTAATAAGTAAAAGATAACAATAAAAAAATTTAAATATTCCGTATATAAGACCATCTTCTTCAACCACTGATTTTTTTGATAATATATAAAAAGCTTTCGATTAAATACGTAGATGATTTTCAATTACAGACATGTACTAGCAATGTTTTTAATATTATTGCACATTTTTTTCAATTGCCCATAGATTAAAATTATTTTAAAACGCGTTAAAAATTGCCACTTTAGCACAATCAAAAACATACACACAAATTTAGTACTCTTTTGTTGCTAATTTTGTTGCTCTATTCCGGATTTTATTGCAGCAACCATTTCGGAAAAAACAGTGGCTGTGTTAGCTTAAGTTTAATTTAGCACAGCCATATAAACAAATAAAAAAAAAAAACAAAAAAACAAGAACATATTTATTAATGCTATTTTATTGCTAATTTGTTGCACCATTCTCAAATTCGTTGCATCACCCTATGAGAAACTACCTCTAATTAATCTCATCTAGCACAATATCTTTAAAATTCCAGTCTAAGGAAATATTACTTTAGATTTATTTTTGTTTAACTTTTACCATCGCACGGCTCTGACATGACACAAATATCTAACGAATCATGCCGTTTGACAAATATTTTATCGCTTTAATTTCGATGCACAAAGATTTATTTAGATTCGGCGTAGTTTGGGCATTATGTCTGACTAATTAATTTTTGTGAGTTTTGAATATATGCTTGAAAAGAACCGGAATCTACAGTCGAAACGTACTTAATATCGCCATCTAGCACAGCACCTTATAAAACATTTTCAAGAAATATCTTGATCCATTATATCATTTTGATTTTGTT
>NW_020216417.1:0-6075 GCF_003070985.1 Temnothorax curvispinosus | reverse complement strand
CGGGCTATCCCACCACTCTGGCGCAGGAGTGCACGTTGAAATAGGCGCTAGGTGGCCGTCAGGGCCGTAGCGCTAGTGACGAATACGCGTATCGTCACATACAGGTACACGAATTATCCGGATACCCGCGGAACCGGTCCAGATCCATATACAACGGGTAATGGGCAAACGGACGGATACCCGGTTACTCTGTTCTTTTTCTGAGCTCTAATATTTATTCAACAATCAAAATAAACCGCCATCAAAAATGTCATATCTGGTTTAATTCCACAATGGCACATTGTCCGATCTCTGGTTAAGAATTTCTAGTAAAGGTCTCAAGTTGTCTTTTTCTACCCAGTGGCGTATTGACCTCTACCTTAGTCTCTCTTTGTTTAATTCTACCAAATACTTTTTGAAGGCTTTCATGTAGAGATCGCGTAATCTATACTATATGTCGATGGCCATATGCGAGTAAGGGCCAGCACATATATATTGTCGTAGCGTCTTACGCTTTACGTGAAAATCTTGCGTTACGCGACACGTAAACCAATCTTACGGCAATGCACAAAGAAAAACGTAAGACCTGCGGACAATTTATTGCATATCCCCGTAGGATTCGCAATCTACTACCAATACTATCCTTCTTCTCTCACTTTAACCCTTTGGACCAACGGCTTAACGTCTCTTTCCGAAAGACGGAGCCCAGTTTTCTCCGCACAAGGGCCTCAATCTTGCATGGAGGGGCGCAGCTTTTGGAAAAATATTCCATGGCTTTAGTGGACTCAAACCTGGTTCCTCAGATTACGAGTCTGGCGCTCTACCACTAGACCACATTGCCGCCCTAAAAAAACGTAATGTAACGTAACAAATTTAAAGAGAATAATCAACTACGATTGGTCAATTCTTATGATTCACGACTTGCGACACCCATTGCAGATCGGATCTAAGGCTGGGTCGTAACTGTCGTAAGTCATATGTCGTAAGAAATTGACCAATCACTAGTTGATTATTCTCCTCAAATTCGACTGTAATTGGTTAATTTTTTACGACAAACGATTACGAGAGTTACGACACCCATTGTAGACCAGCCTTTACAGTTACGTTAGCCAAAGCACATATGACAGTCGTAGTCGTGGACGTAAGTAACGCACAAGCTTTGGCGTATCTTGATTTGTCAGCTCGAGGACTACGACTGTCGTATATCGCTACGCCATGTTATGTGCTTTGTCCCTTACGCTCTTATTTGCTGCCGTAAGATTACTGCAAGCAGGTTGCAATGTAGGCAATGTTTGTGCGCTGGCCCTAAGGCGTAAAACGCTACAATATACGTGCGCTAGCCCTAAAGCACATCAAATATGAATTGATTTTAAATACGCAATAAAAATTATATTATTTTAAATATTTATTTAAAGCAAAAAAATTTGAAAATTTTAAATGTCTTGAAAGTTTCTTAAAAATCAACTATTGTTATAATATATTGTAGTAGTCAACATGCATCAATATATGTTTTCCATATGTGTATAAGAAACATATAAATATACTAAAAGAAGTAAAGGCTATCAGGGTCAGACGCACATCTACGTGCGTAATATCAGAAATAACTGATTTATTGGTCGTTTTAATTTATATCGATCCGTACGTTTCAGCACAGTTTTGAGCCATCTTCAGCGGTAGTTATCTAGGAGATTAGTTTCTGAGATGACCCATATCAAATTGCAAAAGAATAGTATTAATTCTCAAAATGTCACAGATTTTTTGCATCATGCATATGTCACGGTTTAAAGTAAATTGTAATCCATGCTCATAAACTTTTGTCGTTGGCAAATCGCGTTTTATTATTCGTACATTAAACATTGTGGCGTTGTCAAATCGTGTTTTACTATTAATACATCAAAATCTATTATTTTATGTTATTGCCTTGACTCATAATCCTGACCGGTGTTTTGACCTACGACGTATCTCTTCTTGCAATATCTTTCATATCATTGTTGTGTGTCGTGCCGACAAGATTGTTAAGTCTCCTCGCAGAGAGTATTAAATTTACGTATGGCTCTGAATTCCACGTTTTTTAGACTGATTGGTGAGTTTTCTAAGGTTTCTTTTTTCAATATCTCAACATATTTACAGATATGGATCAATTGGTCTATGTTTCCAACACAGTTTATGAAACTTATTGTTAGAATCAGTAAATCGCCAATGTGGTACAGAGAACGTGTAACATACTGTTAGAATATATGTACATCTATATTGTATAAGTTTAATAATATCGTGTCTATAGTAAGAGTTAGAGCGCGCAAGAGAGAGTAGACGTATATGTACGCCTCCCCTTCCCGTGTATGTACGTGAGTGTAGCGTGAGTGTAGCGTGTGTGTCACGTGAGTATCGCGAGAGAGCGAAGCAAATGTATATTACGCTCTCAGAGCTATACAGACTCGCGCAGAAGAACGTCGATCATTGTATCACTAAGTATTAAATAGACTTTTGCTATACTGGAATCTCGAAATCACTCCAATTATTACCGCATCCACCATTCCTTCATGGTAGCAGAGCGTGGTTTTCTGGTTTGCTTGGGTGATCCAGCATCGGTGTGAGTGGAGTAGAAGTGTTAGACAAAAGGAGAGTTCGAACACGAAGGAACGTTCGAGAACAAGCAAGAAGACAAAATAGAGAAAAAGTAAATCACGATACCGGTGTTTGATGGAAAAGACTATAGCATGTGGAAGAAAAGAATTACGATGTTTCTAAAGTTAAAACATTGTGATGAAGTGATAACCAGAGCAAAAGTAACAGCAGATAAAGAAGCCTGGGATGAGAATGATTTGAAGGCAATAAATCTGATTTATAGTGCCATATTAAATAAACAACTGGAATTTATTTGTGAAGAAACTACAGCTTATAAAATTATAAGAAAATTAGACGAGATGTATTTAAAAGAATTTACGGCATTACAGATTGTGTGTCGAAATAAATTGGAAAAGATGAAACTAGAGAAGTATAGTGATACAGCAACATTCTTTAGTAATTTAGAGAAATCAGTCAATGAATTGAGAAGCGCGGGTGCTAAAATAAGTGAAAAGGAAAAATTAAATTACATGTTGAACACGTTACCGAGCCAGTATAGTTACATTGGCGATTTAATAGACACATTAAAAGAAGAGGATCAAACAGCAGCATACGTAAAGAATAAAATTCAAATTGCTGAAATAAAAAACAATAACGATCATGATGAAAGAAGATCGAATGTATTTGCGGCAAAAAGAGTCAAAAGGGAAGCTGCTTTAAGTGTGGAAAAATGAGGCATTTTGCAAGAGAGTGTCAAGATGGCGGCCAAACAGGACACAACGGCGGAATATGGCGAGGCTCAACACGTGGTCGCAGCCGAGGCAGAGCCGGAAGAGGCAACTACGGCAGAGGGCGAAGTAACTTCTGTGGCCAACAAGGAGCGAGCATGAGCGAACAGAGCGGATCAGGCGCATGGATAGCGACGGCACACGCGGCGAAGAGTAACTATAATCAAGACAGATTAGGTAACGAAATCCAGTGGTTATTAGATAGCGGGTGTACCGATCATATAATTAATAATGAGAATTATTTTGAGAAAAGTACTTTGCTTAAAGAACCAGTCAATATTTATTTGGGGGATAATAGATATATAAAAGCAACAAAAATAGGGAATGTAGTAAGCTATTTCAACGCGTTTAGTAAACGAAATAAAGTAAATATGAGTAATGTTTTTTATGCCAAAAAAATGAATACAAATTTAATAAATTTTGGAAAATTAACAGATAACAATACGATTATTGCAAAGGGAAATATAGCAAAAATAATAGATGATAATAATAAGTTAATAGCTGTAGCGTACAAAGAAAATCGAACTTACAAAATAACAAGTACTTCGAAATACGGAGAAACGTTAGTAAATACAGCCGACAGTAATAATAACAATATTATGAGTTCGAAAGAGAAATGGCATAGAATGTTAGGACATGTAAATTTCGGCTATCTAAATACATTATGTAAACAGCAGTTATTACTGGGCATTCCAAATGAACTTGAATCAGAGTTTATGAAATGTAAGACTTTTATTGAAAATAAGATGCATAACTTGCCATTCAGTAACAATAGAACAAAAGCTAAAGATATTTTAGAAATTATTCATACTGATGTATGTGGAAGTTTTAAAACAGCGGGTTTAAGAGGAGAAAAATATTTTGTGTCGTTTACTGATGATTATAGTAAAATAGCTAAAGTTTACTGTATAAAATCTAAGGATAAAGTATTTGATTGTTTAATTCAATTTATTAATGAATCTGAAAATTTAACTGAAAAAAAGAGTAAAAATATTGAGATGTGATAATGGCACAGAATATTCAAATAATCGATTCTACAAATTTGCAAAAGAGAAAGGAATAATTATAAACAATTGTCCAGCGTACGTACATGAACTGAATGGTACTGCGGAAAGATTTAATAGAACAATAATGAACATAGCACGTTGTCTATTAGCAGAGGCAAATGTACATAAAAAATTTTGGCCAGAAATAATCTGTGCAGCGACTTATTTAAAAAATCGTACGTTAGCTGTTAAGATTAAATGTTAATCGCGTTTCGGTTTTGTGGATCGATTGTGTGTATCGATGTTATCGATATGTTCATGTGAGCGATTATCGAGACTAGCGCCGGGCCTAGCCCTATTGGCATGTTGCGCGCGCAAGCGGAAACTCGAGCCGGTCGGTCTCCCCGTACAACGGTCAGTCGCATGAGAAATCGGATAACGAACACGCGCATATAGTGTTAAGAATAAAGCATTCCAAAAAGCAAAGATTCGAATGAATATCCCAATTCTCTCCCGCTCCGTTTCCGCAACCACGCTTTGCCTAATATTAGCTAATACTATAGAAAAAAAACTCTGTATGACATATTTTTCAAGAGAAAACTAAATGTAGAAAATTTACGATTGTATGGTAGTAAAATTTTTGTAAAAAGACCTGAACAGTGTAGAGATTCTAAATGGGACAAAAAGGCAGATATGAGTATCTTATTGAGTTATAGCGATTTTGGATATAGAGTTCTTGTAAACAATAAAATAATAGTTGCGAGACACGTTGATATTGTAGAAAAAGACGTAAAATGAATTGGTATTGGTTATAACATAGAGATATAAGAATAGAGTGCGCGAGCGAGCTGAAAAAGCGATATAGGAATACAAAGGGAAAGCTGCGCGTGGGCCCCTTCTGTCTTTGTTTCGCATGCGCGCGTAGACAAAGACAGATAAGGCCTACATGCAGCGTTCTTTTTCTATTCCTATATCGCAGCCTCTTACGTGCTAGCATATGACTCGCGCACTCTATTCTTATACCTTGTGACGTGACAAATGTTTATGACGTCAGCGACGATGTCCTCACGGTCTCGCCGGCCGTGGAGGAGCGCGCTGCCGCTAATTCTTAATATTTTATAATCTTCTTAAGCACTCTCCAAAATCGCGATCAGACCTTCAGAAACCCAGATGAAAGCTCGACCAAAGAATTTCTCATAGTGTGGGCGCTAGGTGCGATTCCTCGCACCACGATACACAAAACGCACTTCTTTCTCAAGCGTGAGTCTAATCGAGGAATCGTAGTTGGAAGCAGAGAGGGAACGTAGCGCAATTAACACATCCGATTAACAACAAACAGAAAAATATATTTAAACAATGCAGATAACATGTGGAAGAAGGTAGGCGTGTTCCACGGCGAACAAGTAGAATCCGAGCAAGCGTCCCGTGTCACACCACGAGCGCAATACTTATTCCGTCGCCGAATTGCACAGCAATTCCAATCAGTTTCGTACATTAAGAATTCCCGACATAAACCGCAACGAACTCTACCATGTCACTCGAACGCGAGATAAGCGAGCACATTTACTCCTGACAAAACGCACGAAGTTACGCACTTACAACTAACGCCAATTACTTACAAATAACGCGACAGGATTAATACCGACGAACGCAAAAAAACATTCACTTACAATTAACGCGAAAGTTAGTACCGACGAACGCAAGAACATCTACTTACAATTAACGCGAACATAATCGGAAACAATAACCGTGAGACA
>NW_020216416.1:0-1734 GCF_003070985.1 Temnothorax curvispinosus | reverse complement strand
ACAAATAAATACTGAAAATTATACATTGAAAAAAATTAATGCTTCATTTTGACGCTGATTGGTTATCTCGCTTATATGCAGATCGAATCTCGAAGTTATCATAAGAGTGAAATTGATATTGAATGATGTTGGTTAATATTAATGTGTCAAAAAAGGTTAAATTTGTTTCGCATTTGACAGTGCGAAATTACAGAAAGAATTCTCAGAAAGAATTTTTCAAAAGAAAGAGAAAGAGAGAGAGAGAGAGAGAGAGAGAACGAATAAGAGAATACAAAAAAAGTATGTATATATGTATATATGTATATTCTAAAAATATCTAACATATACTATTTACATATACTATTTATATATACATGTATGCTTAAATATTTTTAAAATATATGTAAATGTATTTTAAGTATACATGTATGTATATATTTAATTTCGATTACAGATTACATACTTTTATGGAAAGTAAATAAAAAAGAAGAGGAAAGAAAGAAAAAAAGAAAAGGTAGGAAAAAAAACCTCCAGAGCGAGCAAGCAAGATAGAGAGAAAAAGAGAGAGAGAGAGAGAGAGAGAGAGAGAAAAGGAACTAAGAAAGAGGTATATCCTCATGGTCGAGGATGAATATACCTTAAAATATATATATATGTATATAAATATAATATTTTTTTTTTAGTTCTCGAGAACGTTTGAAATATTAATTACAAAACTTCTATATTTGTACAAATTCTCCGAAATTTCAAATGTATGTAATATGTAAAAATCTCAAATAGATCGCTATCTCAAATATTGAGAAAGCTGCAGCGTATTCAAAAATATGAAAACCTCCATAAAATCTATTCCGGTTTAATATTGGCAACTTTTCTAATTCTATTATATTCTTCAGTCTTTTTTTCATATATAATTCATTAAAAATTGTGTTGATCAGATCCAGTTTTATTATAAAGCATCTATATATGTACGAATTCTTAGAAATTTCAAATGTGTGTAACACGAGATCTAATCAATCAAATTTTAATGAATTATATATGAAATAGGGGTAGAAAAAACTGAAAAATATAATAGAGTTAAAAATAAATCGCTATCATCAGTCTTTTCTACCCCTGTTTGATATATAATAATTGGATCAAACTTTATCAGGGTTCTAATTTGATCAAATCCAGTTTTAGAAAGCTTCTATATATGTACAAATTCTCCGAAATTTCAAATGTATGTAACACGAAAGAGAACAATAAAAGAAAGAAAAAAATATGGATAACGCGAAGAGTGATAAGCAAAAATTTGATCAAATCCAATTTTATATTATTTAATCTGCATATTATGTACATGACACTAATATTAAATATTTTTAAAATATATGTAAATGTATTTTAAGTATACATGTATGTATATATTTAATTTTGATTACAGATTACATACTTTTATGGAAAGTAAATAAAAAAAAAGAGGAAAGAAAGAAAAAAAGAAAAGATAGGAAAAAAATAACCTCCAGAGTGAGCAAGCAAGATAGAGAGAAAAAGAGAGAGAGAGAAAAAGAGAGAGAGAAGGAACTAAGAAAGAGGTACATTTACATATTTTAAAAATATTTAATATTTAATATATTTTAGTATCATGCATATGAACTATTCGTGGACAGAACAGGCAATTGTAAATTTCTTAATATGCTCCTATTTATCAAATCGTAAGAACGCATTACGATTCACGTATCTGTATTATTTAATTTCTCTTTGACTGAGCGCAAAATCTTT
>NW_020216415.1:0-15700 GCF_003070985.1 Temnothorax curvispinosus | reverse complement strand
GTATGACGTCAGGGAGAATTCTCCTCTCCCTGCGTTCTCGCTTTGGGTATCGGCCGAGGTGTCCGATCGTGCGTCACCGTCGGTCGGGGGTTGTCTGTGTGCGTTATCGTGTTCGTCGCCGCTTGTGTGGTCTGTGCTATCTCGCGGGTTTCTGTTCGCGTCGCAAAGACTAGTGTCTAAGAATTCAAATTCGCGTTCTACGATGATGTTAGGATGTAGCTCGAGCACCGGCGAGCTTGCGTCGTCGAGTTGCGCGTCTAAATTTCTTCGCACGCGATCTAGTTTGTCGTTCGCGAGTCGTGTGGCGCGAAAACGATTCCGGATACTATTTTCAATGGCTCGTTGCGCGCGCTCGCTTAACACGAATGACTCGTTGCTGACAGGGGGATGCCGGGACAAGTCGTCCGACATCTATTGACGCTTATACTTTAGCGCTCTGGAACGCGAAAATCTTTCGGCGCTTCGCGGTTGTATTGCCTGCAATCGCGAAAATTTCTCTCGCAGTTCGCTATCGCGGGATACGCACGCAGAGATATCGTCGCGGCGCGTGCCGGTGTCGGCTTACAATGGAGTGTCGACTTACAGTACCGCCGCGTAGTGCATCGTGACCGCTTTCTGCCGCGTTGAGTGTGACAGGGCCGCTTCACTGCTTCTGCGTTGTCTGCTTCGCCGCGTCCCTGCTGCGCTGCTTCGCTGGCTTGCTGCGTCCCTGCGTCGCTGCGTCGGGCTGGCGAGTCCGTACGGTAGGTCGGGGCCTTTCCGGTGTCGCTGATAACACGCGGGGCTACTGCCGTTGTTTCACGCACTCGGGATCCGGCTGGCTTTTCCTCTCCGGGATATTTTACCACCGTCTAACGATCCGTTCCCTTTCGCAGGCGCAATCTGGCAGGACGTCCTCCCGTCCGGTTAGCAGATCCCACCGCTGCCACCAATTGTTGTGCTGTACCTCTGATTCGAGGGGTCGGCACTGAGTTCTTTTGGATCCGCCGGGAAGAAGGAAAGAATAACGTTGCCAGAGTTTTTGTCCAACGATATTTTAATAAAGACCTTTTTAACTTGATACACTAGTTTCGTTGATTTCGTTGCCCTGACTCGCGGGCGTTCACAATAGGATAGATTACGTTGGTCGTGCGCGATTAGCCTTACGTTCTAGACTGCCCGCCGCTTCTTGGAAGGGCGGGCTTTTTATCTCTTCGCGTATTACTTCCGCGATGCTGACTTAGCTGTCAGCGCTTTTGCTTCCGGGTGAGCGACCTGGAAGCCGCTTGCGACACCCGGAATGCCACCTCAGGTGAATTTGGCAATATTCGGGATGTGCGCTGACAGCTATGTGTTGCAATTCGGGCACGGCGACTTCCGCCTCACAACAAATTGCTTAAGAAGGGTATACCCAAAATTGAATTTTGGGAACTGTTAGGAGAACGAATAAATCTTACGTACTCTTACGTATTTTGAGTCGTAGAGTCCGAAAATGGCCATAAAAATTATGTCTATAGCGGAGAAAACATAGAAAATAAAGGAAAATGTGGAAAAACATGAAATCGTTTACTTCCAGACGTATTTTTTTACGTTTTTTTACGTATTTTAAGCCGTAGAATTCAAATATGATCATACAAATTACGTCTGGAGCGGGAAAACGTGGGAAGTGAAGGAAAGTGGGAAAAAATATAAAATTGTTTAAATCCCCAGACGCGCGTAATTTTCTTACGTTTTCTTACGTATTTTGAGTCACAGAATCTTGAGCCAGCTATGTGGGAAGACTCAAAATACGTAAAAAAAACGTAAAAAAACGTAAAAAAATTACGTTTAAAAGTTTAAACGATTTCATGTTTTTACGCATTTTCCTTCACTTTCCATGTTTTCTTCGCTATAGCTATAATTTTTTATGGCCATTTTCGGATTCTAAGACTCAAAATACGTAAGAATATGTAAGATTTATTTGTTTTCCTAACAGTTCCCAAAACTCAATTTTGTGTACCCTCCTTAAGCAATTTTACAATTTTTTATACATTTGTCGTGCCGCGCCTTGAAAAATTCGTCTCAGGGCCGGCACCGGGTTCGTAGGATCCGCAGGATGGAGGAAAGAACAACTCCCGAGATGTATTTGGTTGTGCAGTGATGTTTAATTAAACGGTTGTTTCGTAGTTACACTCGAATCACTTATTTCGCTATTTCGCTACCCTGACTTGCGGATTAAAGATAATACATGGAATAACGCGGTCTGTGCTTTCGGTGGTGACTGCCCGCCGCTTATCGGAAGGGCGGGCCTTTTATCGTGCGGAGTCGCTTCCTCGTTGCCGACTCAGCTGTCAGCGCTTTTGCTTCCGGGCTCAGGTCAGTAGCCTGGCGACCTAGTGAAGCCCGGAATGCTACCTAAGGTGTCTTTGGCAATAGCCGGAACTCGTGCGCTGACAAGCTCGGTGTCGTAACGATGCCAACTCGGCTTCCGCATTACAACACATTTTGCTTTATAAAACCATAATGGCCACCATGAAAAAATCTCATAGCTCTTTGGCAAATTTTTTTTTATGGTACTTTTAAGGTACTTAAAAGTACAAAAAAACATAAAAAATAAATTTGTGTTGTTGTTCTGTACAATTGTTTTCTAGGTCAAAATGAAAAAGAGAAAAATCACTTATTTTTACATTATTTTCATCCATTTGTATCATGTCTACATGTTATTTAAAAAAATTTGGCAATTATACCGTTAAATAGAGCAAAGTTTCAGCTTTAAGAATCTGTTTTTTGAATTGCGATATGATGATTTTTAAGGGAGTTAAGGCTGATCTACAATGTGCTCTTTGCTTTCTGTTTTCTGCTCTTAACCTCTTTGCGACTATCTCGTATTTTGCAATTCCGTCGCGTAACGTGATGTTTCTTGTCTCTTCTGAAATTTGTCAATTTTTATCTTGGGCGACAGAGAACAAAAAACATCGCGTTACGCGACGGAATTGCGAAATACGAGATAGTCGCAAAGAGGTTAAGAGCAGAAAACAGGAAGCAAAGAACATATTGTAGATCAAGCTTTATAAGCAATTAAAGTCAAAATGCTCATTTCTCATTTAATCCGCGATAACTCAGTAACAAAAAATTGTAGAAATATTAAAAAAAAAAGTTTTTGTAGGGAAAACTTCAAGCTTTCACGTTAAAAAGTCGAAAATTTTCGCGGTTTTTTTTGTGCACGTGACAGGCCCACAAAGTGAGAGAAAAATTTTTTATTTTGTCCAGCTCGTAGTTTTCTATATGTAAAAATTATCAAACTTAAGAAACTAAAAAACGCAGTATACAATAAAATGTATCTATTATAATCAGTTTAAATAACGAACAAAAATCAACAAAAAATATGCTCCGTTCAACCTGCATTATATTATTTTTTAGTGGACTAGGCCTTAACCACTTAAAAAAAAAACGCGTCAACAATAGTACGTCATGGGTGACGAAGAAATCTATTGTCGTGATTTTAGAAACATAGGTTAACTTTAAACCTTAGTTTACTCACTATTCATCTCTTTCTAAGAGGGACAGTTAGAATATCTCAAGTCTCAATAATTGAGACTTCAAAAAATGATGTTTTAGGACAATAAAAAAGTGTGCAAGTAGAAACTTGCACATTGCTTCTTCATAGTTTTTAAGTGTGCAAGTAGAAACTTGCACATTGCTTACTCATAGTTTTTAAGTGTGCAAGTCGAAACTTGCACATTTCTTCCTCATAGTTTTTAAGTGTGCAAGTAGAAACCTGCACATTGCTTTCTCAAAGTTTTTAAGTGTGCAAGTAGAAACTTGCACATTGCTTCCTTATAGTTTTTAAGTGTGCAAATAGAAACTTGCATATTGCTTCTTTATAGTTTTTAAGTGTGCAAGTAGAAACTTGTGCACATTGCTTACTTATAGTTTTTAAGTGTGCAAGTAGAAACCTGCACATTGCTTCCTTATAGTTTTTAAGTGTGCAAGTAGAAACCTTTGCTCACAAAGCTCCTCTATGAGGAAGCTTTTATTTTATTCGATGTATAATTATTAGTAGTTATTTGTTTTGGCTTCCTCATAGAGGAAGCTTTGTGAGCAAAGGTTTCTACTTGCACACTTAAAAACTATAAAGAAGCAATATGCAGGTTTCTACTTGCACACTTAAAAACTATGAGGAAGCAATGTGCAAGTTTTGACGCAATTTATATCGATTAAATCTAATAATTTTCAATTTATTTTGTTGTTTAATTTCATTGTCTTCACTATAGTCACCATCGCTATCACTTTCATTTTTATAATTTTTATGTTCTAAGTTCGCCGCAAAATCTGCAAGACAAACCTCAGGATATTTAGAATAATTTCGATTCTCGTACTTTTCGATAATATTTTTGTAATAGATATCCGTTGAATCCTCGCTAATTTTGTTTAAATGTTTTTGGTTTTTCAACATTCGTACACGCTCTTTTTGCGGAGAAGTGTTAATATAAATAACAGCTCTGCTACACAATGAAAGTGGTAGACCGAGAACGTGATAAACTGCTTCTTGTGTAGACATAGTATTACCGTTTATGAAAATGTTAGCAATCTTTCTAAACTTTCGTCTAATATCTAAATTTCCATTTTCCAAATCTTTTGATGCCTCTCTTAATAATCGTGATAGGCCTGCATCGACTTTTGAAACATAATTAATCATATACGAAGCACAACTATATGGATCTAATACAAATTGTATAGCCATATTTGATTCGAGAAGTGTCAATATTATTTTGTTGTACGCATTAATTGCAACTTCGTTGCTTTGTCTTTTTAAGAAAATCTTAGTTCTTGATAAAGTGCTTCTGATTGCATGAATGTAATCTCTCTCAGTCATTTCTAAACGTTCTAACATTTCCTCGAAAGAAATTAGTATATTTTTTTCAAAAAATTTTTGCATCGTCTCTTTAATTTTGTAATTTTTATTTTTCTCCTTTTCTTCTAAGGGTTTAAGAATCAACGTATTTTTCATAACAAACATAGGAAAGTTAAACCTACACAAATATTTATTTCTTCTACCTTTGTAACATGTCGGCTTATGTCGATGTATCTGTAAACGTATTAATGGATTTTTATCGTCATAATGACAAGTAATGATTTTATCAATCCACTTTATTAACTTTTCATTTTCGTCATCATTTTCTTCATTATAAATTAGAGCATTTCTGCAATATAAAAGATTACGCGTATGAACTAATCCTCTAGCTTGGAATTCTCTCCTTTGAAAGTAATCAACAACGTAATTTTCTCCAAATGGACCATTTTGTAATATTGTCCTAATTTGATTGAATCTTTCTTCTATATATCGTACACATGTTACTGGATCTTCTCTGATCAAATTAGTTTTCAGTGCCATATCCAAGGCATCATAAATGCTGATGTTTTTATTTTCTTTTAGTTTGTATAAAATTTTTAATAACTCTGGATTTTTGTGTTCACATGCAGAAAGAGTAATAAATAATGTTGGAATTCTACATTGTCTAATCATGCCAAGTAACTGTTTCTTCTTACTTTCCCATTGCAATATGATGGTGACGACCTTACTTGTTTCAAAAATCTATATCCATCGTCATGACGGATAAAATCATTTAAAAAATTCTGATCTTTAATTTTTTTAGCAGTTAAGTTTTCATTTCTTTTCACTTTCCTTAAGCAAATATTTAAATTTGACATTACTCATCTTTCCAATTTTTGTTTAGCCATAAATAAAATCCTTGTAGGTTGACACGATCTTCTGTCGCTATGTCTGGCCTCAAATTTAGTTCTTATGATAATTTCTTTTTTTTATCCAGTATTTCTCCTCCATAAATTTTTGGAAAGCACAATTCATCAATATTTTCTGTTAAATGCCAAGGTACTGGAAATTTCTTTTGTTCAGGTGCTATAATTGATATACATATTTTCAGATATTTCTTTATTCCTATCTATAATAAGAACTTCGTCAATTGGTTCAAAAGAATTCCGGTTCCGATTCCTCGGAATCCGAATTATTGTCGTGTTCTTCTAAATTTAATTGATTTATTGTATTCGTGCAGCTTTGACACTTATCATTATTATCTACAATAAAATCCAACTCTGCATTAAAATTTTTATTATATTTTTTAAAGAAATCATCGTCAATTTTTATATTGTTTTTTTATATACAAAGGAGTATGTCGTAAATATTCCAAAGTTTCACAAATTTTTGCTGGTTTTATGGTTTCATACATGTAATCAGACTTGTGTTCTAGGTTTCTTTTTAACTTTATTTGTATAGTCGACATTTCATCAAAACTTCTAGGTAAAATATTTATCATTTCATTGATTTCAACTGGAATATTAACAATACTTCCTTTTAATGATAATTGTGGATTAAGAGCAAACGGTTGTAATGCTTTTATTTGCATAAATGGTATATAGGGTGATACCATCCTTTCCTCAACCGCCGTTAAATCTGTTACGATTTTTGGCACATTATTGAACCTTAAATCTTCGTTTGCTGTTGTTTTTGGAAGCTGTCCTAATGTGATATATCTTTTACAAGTCTTACACATATATTTTGATGAGTTATTGATAATTTTATTAATAAATTCATCAATATCCATTCTTGTGCCAATCAATTTATTTCTTATTTTTGTAATACTAAAATGCTCTACAGATTAAAAAAAAAAACAAATTTTCACAACAGACGCAAACTATATCAGGTCCATCTTTTCTGTTTTTAAAAAACTTTATTAATAATGAATAATAATAATATTCATTATTTTTATTTTTATTTTTTGTCTTTATCTGAACATAATTATTGTATTTTTCTCTATATTTGAAAAAATCATCTAACCTTAACAACCTTTTACGTTCAATATCCTGTCCTCGTTGTTTTTTGACGAAATTTGAATCTCCCAAAAACTTTCTTTTTTTAATAATATTATTTAATTCATTATTTAATAATTTGTATTCAGAATTTGTACGTAAAAATCTAATTCTTTCTTTGTTTTTGATTTGCTCATTTATTCAATAAATTTCAACTTTTCGTTTTAATTTTACTTGTTTTATATTTTTTTCCTTTTCTAATTCTTTGTATAATTGTTCTTCTCTCACAGATCTTATTTTTTAAATATTCATATCTCTTTCATTTTCTTTACACGACGGATCCTGTCGTGTTTGTTTCATCCTTTCTATATTGCTTTCTCTTTCACTTTCTTTGTACGAGGGATCTTCTCGTGTTTGCTTCATTCTTTGTATGTTGTTTTCTCTTTCACTTTTCTTGTACGACGGATTTTTTCGTAATTGCTTCATCCTTTGTATATTGCTTTTTTTTTCACTTTTTTGGAAGGATGGATTTTGTCGTATATGCCTAATTCTTTGCCTATTTCTCTCCCTTTCTATTTCTTTGTACGTAGAATTTTGTCGTATTCTCCTAATCCTTTGAACTTCTTTCTGTTTTTTCTCTTCGGTATACATCCCGTTTAGGGAACCCACCTCCGATGGCTTGACCTTCACATATGTTGTCAAGGTCACCCTCCTGAGTGACCTTCAAAAGGTTTTAGTCGGGGGTCGCTTTTAATTAAAAAGTTATAAACAAAAAAAGTTTCGAAAATATAGCAGTTATTTTAAGTACTGAGAGGCATAAACGACTAATATTACGTTTTTCTTTAAAGCAGAGAATATTTTATTTCGCGAAAAAGTCGCTGCTTTACCAAAACACAACATTTAAAGCAGTACATTGTTGATAAATTGAAGTCCTTTTGTTAAAGCAGAGACTACTTACATGGGTTAGATGACGCGCTTTAAACAGTTGAATTCTTTTAAAGCGCGTCATCTAACAAATGTGGCATCTCGCATATTAACTTTCCACGCATGAAAAGTTCACGCATACATTTTCCATGCGAACCGAGGTTCACCCACACCCCCCCTGCTTTCGGGGGAGGTGCGGTAGCCCCGAAATAGTTCACGCATACACTTTTCACGCGAACCGAGGTTCACCCACACCCTCCCTGCTTTCGGGGGAAGTGCGGTAGCCCCGAAATGGTTTACGCTTGGGTTAGTTGACGCGCTTTAAACAATTAAATACTCTTAAAGCGCGTCATCTAACCTATGTAGATTAGTGATGCGCTTTAAACAGTTAAATACTTGTAAAGCGCATCATCTAACCTACGTATTTTCCAAACTTTTTTTGTTAATAACTTTTTAACGAATAACGAGCGACGGCTAAAACCTTCTGAAGGTCACTCGGGGTCATGACCTTGACAACATATGTCAAGGTCATTGAAATTGGTGAGGTCGCCAAATTTTTTTTTGTTAATAATTTTTTAATAAAAAGCGACCCCCGACTAAAACCTTCTGAAGGTCACTCAGAAGGGTGACCTTGACAAGATATGTGAAGGTCAAGGCCATCGGAGGTGGGTCCCCTAAACGGGATGTTTACCTTCTCTTCTTCTGTGTTAGCTGTATATTCTTTTATTTTTATTTCAATTTGTTTTTCAAAATCATCTATTTTAATATTTGAAACTTCACATTTCTTTTTTTTATATATTTTTCCAGTTCGTAATTCACGTATTCTTTGTCTATTAAAATATTTATTTTTAAGCTCATTTCTTTTTTATTTTTTTTAGGCATTTTTATATTCCTTTAAATAAATTCTTATATATAAATATATCTCTTCTTATTCCGTTATAATTATAATTTATTATGTTAATGTTTTTAAATTAAAATATATGAATATTTATAAAAGATGTTTTTATAATTTTATTCGACCTAAATAAATTACGTTTATTATATTTAATAAATATATTTCATAATCAGTTTAGCAATTATGTAATAATGGAGTCAGTTTAGCAGATTTAATTTAAATCAAACCAGTATTACAATAAAAAAAAGAAAACTCTTATTAAAGAGATGACAATTAAGTTATCGAGCGTTCCACTTTTTGCACAGTTCTTTTTAGCGTAAATCTTTTTTTTGAAAATGGTAATTTTTCATTTTTTGGCTACTGTAATATTTTTTGGAAAAAACTGAAACACATATTGTTCTTTTTACGCTTTAATCTATTAAATCTGTTTTTTTTTTTTTTTGGATAATTTTCTTATCATACATTTAAAAACAAAAAGACATTTTAAAAAATGCAATTATAATTAAAATAAACGTATGTATTTTTTCCTGTTTAATTAATAATATAAATAGTTTTGATTTCGAAAAATTCTGTGTTTGAATTTTGGTTTTTTAATATTGTTGAACTACGAATGTATTTTCGATTTAATAAGATTTTTATTTTATAAATACCTTTTTTTGTTTCTCTCTCTTTCAGTCTACTTTGTTTTCTTTTTTCTCCCTCACTTAACGTTTGAAAAGAATCCTTTCGGCGCAAAACAAATAATGCTCCACCCTCTCTCTCTTTCTTTCTTACTTTTTTCTCTCTCTCTCTCTCTTTGTTAGTAAATAAACATAGATTTATAAATTTGGTTCTAAAGAACCGTATAAATACTAAAAAATAACACATTTAGTAATATATTATTCTTTTAGTATTATTATATGTAAGCATATTATAAAAGTAAATTATCTCTTCTTCAGATCTCTTCTTGGCGAAATCTATAGTTCTATAACAGTTTTATAAAGAGTTCTGCGATATAAAAGCAAAAAAAATTAATTTTAAATTACCTAAAAAAAATTATAATATAACGAGTACACCGAGTTGAGAAGCCAGTTGAAATCTCTAAGTTCCGACTTATGTAAAATATTTTTCGAGTAATTCTGAGGATATTGCATTTTCTAAGGAGTTTCGAGCGTTAAACAATTTTTATCACTCGAGAAACACGTATTTACGGATATAAGGGTCAGATGCTACAGAAAATCGGAAAGGATGTCCCTTTTATGCATAATTACCTTTTATCTTTTTCGAGTTAAAAGAATTAGAAAAATATAAAAGGTTAAATAATAGAAACGGCCAAATTACGAGCTATTAATAGGTGTATATTTATTAAAATCAATTTAACAACGAATGTGTTCGCAATATAAAAAAACAACGTTGACGTTTAAGCCTTACTGGGCCTTCTTCAGAACAAACCGCATAATTCCAATTTAATCGCTTCCTAAACTTTGACGCATCACATCACACTAATGCGACGTGACATTTGTCGCGTCCTCCGCCTAGACGGTAGCTCGGCCGAGGGGAAGGTCAGGGATGGCGCCTCGACTCGGGTCGAGGAAGGGCTACCCGCGTTAACTAATCTTTTCTAGCTAAATTCCGTAGGGATGACAGGTGGTGCCGGAGCGTGGGATCACCGATGGAATGTAACGACGATAGTCGCGACGAGGGAGGAGCGGGCGCTCGGAGGACGCACGGCGGAGTGGTCGGCCGACGGGCGAGCCACCGGGACCTGCCGCTGGAAAAGCGCCGGAAATGTCTCGCACAGCGTAACACGGCCCCGCCGCAGCATGAGCACGGGTGCACCACCGCGACTGCAGCGCGGGTGGACGACCCGCACACTTCACCCGACGGCGCCCCGAGGGCCGAGCGGCACCGCCACGGCCTGGCCAGCCGGGCGGGAAACCGCGATGGGCCCGCGCACAACCAGCAGCCAAATCAAACGGGCCGCGGGAAAATGGCGGAAATCGTCTGCAACGTCGCGAACAGGGCGACACACACGACTAATCGGCGGGGCGGAAGAACCGCGAGCTTGAGGGCGCACGTGCAGGGGCCCGGCGTGATCCCGCCGAGCCGACCGCTCCTCACTGTCGATCTAGCCGCGGACGAGCGCCCCGACGCCGCCGAGCAGCAGCGAGCAGCCTAACTGTAAAATCTCCACTCCGGTGCTGCCTAATAATTGAGGGCTCGATCTCGGTCGCAACCCGGCGTCAGTAAATGTATATATCGAATAGATTACCGTGTGAATCGGCCTGATTACGTGTCGCATTTAGATACCGGCTCCCGCCATTGTGGATGCCGGGAAGATTATCGCGGCTGTTTGTCGGGACCGCGGGCACGTGGCCGGCCGAGATCGTAGCCAAAAACATTTCTGAAAGTCCTACTCGAAAGCTTGCGTATGATCGGCAGTCAATTCGCGGTTATCGCCGTGCGTGTTTTGTGAATCGTGGACGGAAGAGTGCCGCGGGCGGTACGCTCCGGTGGATGTTGTACTTAGTGTTGCGTATTCGGGTATATTGTTGCGTGTCGTGTGCGGGAGTCCCGTGTGCGTGTCAGGAGGGACCGCGCCGGGCACCTTATGGTGCATCGCGAGCGTCGCGGATATTTTGCGTCGCGTGCGCGGGCAAATATCGTCGCGCTTGCTCAAGGAAGAATCTCGCGAGCGCGCCATTACATGGCGTTGCGTACATTGTGTCGTGCGTGTGAGAATCGTTTATGTTGAGCGTAGGAGAGCCATTTATGTCGAGCGTATGAGAACTGTTATGTCGAGTGTATGAGAATCGTTTATGTCGTGCGTATAAGAATCGCCGTGCGTTCGGGATCTGGGGATTAAGGCGTGGGCGGATTTGCGTTATCGCGTGGTCGCGCTCATACAAATCGAAATTGCTGGGCTCGCTTGAGAACCCCGTTCGCGAAGGGAGTCTCGCGGACGTGAACATCACGCGCTCCGCGCGTGCTTTAACTGCCGACTCGATTACCGCGTTGGTACCGACCATTCGAGCGATATCCGGCCTTGGTTTCCCGATATGATTTGTTTGTTCCTTATGTGAAATATATCTGATTAATATCGTTTATCGTCGAGCTTTATTTTGTGTGTTGCTTGCGTCAGGCTCCTTCTCCACCTTCACCCCTATCATGCGGAACTACGCCCTGAGCTCGCGGCGAGGCTAAGGAGGCGGACGTTATCGAGACGTGGTGCGCGTCTATAATCGCACCTGGCGCCCAATCGAAAGGTATCGCCCAAGACCTCAGATACGGGAATTACGGTAAGAGATGTGACCTCGTCATCCTCTTGGAGCTATCGTCCGGCAATCAGCGGGTTAATTTGTAGCCGCGCTCTTTCGGCCAGCGAGACCGAGGGAAATCGGGTTGCACTAAAAAAGACTGAAAATTCGCAACCGTCGTAAAAAGTCAAACACCTCAGGTATTCGTCAAATGTATATTGTCGGTCGTCTTCTCCGCCGCAAGAACAAGGTGAACATTCGTGATGTCCCCGCATTCGCGAATCTTTATGTCACCCAACCGTCTTAATGGCAACTGAACACAGTATAAAATTATGATAAGAGACGCGAATAATTAAGTAAAAATTTTGTAAAGCGGGACACGCACATAAGAAGTCAGTGCAGCGAAAGATACGGAGACTTCCTTCATCGTCTCAATAGTATGTGTGATCATCGCAAGAGATTACAAGCGACTGTGGCAATGTTTGCTTCGAAAGGGCACGGATTGTTATTAATATTTCATATGAGATAATACGTTCAGAATATCAAAATAGGCATCGTTCAATAACTTCGTGTCCTTGTTTAAGTTTATACCGTTTGCCTCTTCCTTTATGTGTATCATCTCAGCCGTTAATCTTTTTTTATAATTATGTTCGATTTCCAAAATGCGAGCATTGTCCCAATCAAAAGTATGACCGAATTTCACGCTATGCTCAGAGACAACAGTATGCTTTGTTTTATCTAATCTAATGTTGCTTTTATGCTCCTTTAATCTCATTTGGAGTTGCCTCTTTGTCTGGCCGACATAGGAAGCATCACAATTTTTGCAATCGATTTTATAAATTACATCAGTATTTGTGAGAAGGGCGTTCTTATCTTTATGAACCTTAATAATGTTGTTAAGTTTATTTAAAATGCGATATCCCACTAAATTTTCCGATTTATCCACCGCTGAGGCTATGATTTTTGAAATAGAATTTAAATATGGAATGGCAAGAAAACTTTTTTCTTTTTGTAAACTTACTGCATTATTATCACTTTTAGTATTTTTTGTTAATTGTAATTTTCTCAGTCTCATATTAATTCGAGAGAATATTAGATCCATGGGATATCCATTACTTAGTAAAACATTGATGATAAAAATTAAATTCTTATTAAAGAAACTCGGGTGTGACAATAATATAGCCATGTCGACTAGGCTATAAATTGTTCCAATTTTATGCTGGAGTGGATGATTGGAAAAGAAACTCAGCAATCTGCCCGAAAAGGTCTCCTTATGAAACCAATCTGTTATGATGGTATCATTTTCTGTTATAAGCATTAGGTCCAAAAAGCTAAGGCAGCCCTTGTCTTCGAACTATATTGTGAATTTAAGCCTATCGTGGTAACTATTAAAATATTCCAGCACATCCATGACTTTATCTCTATGAATTTTCATAACGATGTTATCCACATACCACCTATAAAACGACAAGTGGAAATCCAATGTGCCCATAACCCTTTCCTCCAAATCTTCCATGACAATGTCAGCCACTGTTGGAGACAAAAGGGAGCCCATTGGAGATCCGAAGGTCTGTTTGTAGATGACACCGTTAAATGTGAAAAAAATGAAAGCCAACACAAATTTAACCGCATTCATAAACTCACTACGTAATAATCTCGTTTTTGTTTTAATGAACTTCTACCTCTTCTTTATGCCCTCCATAACTAATTCTGATGGGACATTATATAGTAAATAACGATACGGCGTCCAATGAGATCAAAATCTTAGAATCTTGCATCCTAATTTCAGATAGGTCAGCACACAATTCGAAGCTGTTGTTAACATGATTCTTTGGTTTAGGCAAGCTGTCAGCCAAATTTTTTGTAAAAAAGATGCTAAATTGTACAACGCCGTGTTAACCGAAGAAACAATTATTCTAAATGGAACGTTTTTTTTTATGTATCTTTGGAAGACCATAGGCTTTAGGAAGTATGGCATCACTAGAATGTAAGTAAAAATGCTGCTCCCTCGTGATGTACTCCCTCTCTAGCCACTTCTTTAGCATACGGTTGTCTCTGAGCATAGCGTGAAATTCGGTCATATTTTTTATTGGCACAATGCTCGCATTTTGGAAATCGAACATAATTATAAAAAAAAATTAACGGCTGAGATGATATATATAAAGGAACAGGCAAACGGTATAAACTTAAACAAGGACACAAAGTTATTGAACGATGCCTATTTTGATATTCTAAACGTATTATCTCATATGAAATATTAATAACAATCCGTGCCCTTCCGAAGCGAGCATTGCCACAGTCGCTTGTAATCTCTTGCGATGATCAAACATACTATTGAGACGATGAAGGAAGTCTCCGTATCTTTCGCTGCACTAACTTCTTATGTGAGTGTCCCGCTTTACAAAATTTTTACTTAATTATTCGCGTCTCTTATCATAATTTTATACTGTGTTCAGTTGCCATTAAGACGGTCGGGTGACATAAAGATTCGCGAATGCGGGGACATCACGGATGTTCACCTTGTTCTTACGGCGGAGGAGACGACCGACAATATACATTTGACGAATACCTGAGGTGTTTGACTTTTTACATGTTGCGACGGTTGCAAATTTTCAGTCCTTTTTAGTGTGATGTGATGCGTTAAAGTTTAGGAAGCGATTAAATTGGAATTATGCGGTTTGTTCTGAAGAAGGCCAAGTAAGGCTCAAAACGTCAACGTTGTTTTTTTTTATATTGCGAACACATTCGTTGTTAAATTGATTTTAATAAATATACACCTATTAATAGCTCGTGGCACCATAGGGAGTAGTAAAGTGCACCGAATGGTAGATCTTTGGAAATGATACCTCTCACCTCTCATATTCCACCCTATCTCGCCTTCAAGTGGTGGTGCTGTTAACCCCCGTTGGAGCCAGGGTAAACAACCCCTAGGGAAGACGGGGGAACGAAAGAGAAGGGAACTGGTTCTCCAGGTTGGGGGTTGGGCGTGGGGCTAACAACCCCACCTCGGAAAAACCTCTTGTTACGAAACCCTCAGAGATGCCTCGGAATGACGGATTTACTGGTGAGGGACACAGCAAAGACTTAAGGACCCGAAAACGGAATATGGTATTGACCTTGGCGACGTGGAATGTAAGAACCATGCTACAGGCAGGAAAAATGATGGAGGTTGCTGAAGAAGTACTGAGATACGGATTGGACGTGGTGGCACTACAAGAGGTGAGGTGGGTCCTGTGAACTTGGCACACCATACCTAAAAATCTCAAAGTTTTTTTAGAGTTCTGACTTTCTTTTGAATAGTTCTAGAGTTCTATATAAGCATTTTAAATAGTTCCGATAATTAAATTAAAAAAAATCGAATTTGAAAATATGGTGCGCTAAGTTCACGCAGCGCACCAAATCATGAAAATCAATTATTTCTTCGGAGTTCTAGTTTGTTTTACAATAGTTCTACAGTTCTATATCAAATATATCAATAGTTCTAGCAATTAGAAGCAAAAAATCGATTTCTGAAAATCCAGTGTCCAAACTGTAACACCTGTCTAAGAAAGATAACAGTTCCGACCGGATCGTATTTTTTCGACTTTTCCACATAATTTTGCAAAAAATTTAAATCACTTCCCAGTAATGCAATTATTTTAAAAATAAAAACCATATTTAACATATAAGAAATCTTCAAGAAAGCCGCATTTACGGGTTTTTAGGTGAGGCGCTGGCCGATTTTCGACAGTTCTGTAAATTTTATGACAATTATCTTGTAGATTTGAACGTATTCCAACATTTTCCGAAGAGTTCTAATGATAAAAATTATGTAAATATTTTTTAAAAAATTTTTTGTCCCGAGAAAGCCGCATTTACG
>NW_020216414.1:0-1609 GCF_003070985.1 Temnothorax curvispinosus | reverse complement strand
TTAAATATTTTATATAAATTCTATAACTTTTTAGAAAACTTCTCTGATTTTTCACGTTGAAATATTTTTCACAAATGCTGAAAAAGTCTTTTCTAGAATTCTTCATATAAATTTTAAAATATTTAAAAATTTCTCATTATGTAATTTCCGAAGAAAATTTAAGATCTAAAGAAGTTTGAAGTATTTTGTAAAAATCTTCATAAACTTGAAATATGAAACATTCTTAAAAATATCGAGATATTCTGAGAACTTCTTTCAGGGAGGGGGGGAGTTAGGAGCGTACGCGAAATAATTAATTTTATATATATATATATATATATATATATATATATATATATATAAAATCTCTCTGCATATATATATATAGGTACGTCAGATATTTGGAAGAGCACAAAGTAACACAAACCTGCTCAATTTTCTTTATCAAGCAAAATCGGATAGGCTTCGTACTTCCCGACAAAAAAGATGTCCGGGTTAAGATGTCTAATGTTCTTGACTAAGATATATATCTAATATACAAATTAAATCGAGAACATTAGACATTTTAGCCGGAAACATCTTTTCTGTTCTTCCGGAAGGTGGCGATCGAATAAAATCCAATTGGATTTAAACCTCGTATCTTCAGTTTTTCGACTCATTAGAGCAACGCACATCTCTCTGCGTCACGATCGCCACAATCGTTTTTAAGTTTATATTACTCTAAAGCCTGTATCATAACAATACAAAGGCAATATAGGAACAGGGAATAAGACAGGCAACAGAAATAACTACATTTCAACTTATAATAAAACTGAATCACTGTGATGTGATTGGTCAAGTACAGGCAATGGAAAATAGAAATCCAACCCGTCGAAAATTCTGTTTCTATTGCCTATTAAGGCCTATTTCATATTCCATTGCGTTGATATACAGTTTTTGGTAAGTTATTGAAATGTGGTTATTTCTATTGTCTGTCTTATTCCCTGTTCCTACTGCATATAACTTTATATCGTGCGATATATATTATAGGCTTAAAACTATACGGGATAAATTATAATCTTAAACCTTATGCCTTGGCGAATCTTTGACCATGTTCCCGCTGTGAAACCATGTGATTTTCGGCGTGGGATCGGCCGTGATACGACACTCGAACAGCAGTCGTTTGCCATCGTCCTCCTGTCTAATCGCGGGCTTCTTCGCGAAAGTCGGCGCGATGCCGTCAATTTGTCTGCAAAGCGCAAAATAAACGTCGCACGAAGTCTGGAAATGTATTCGCGCCGAAAATTTATCGCTCGCTAAAGCGTTGATCGTCGCGCCGATTGAATTAAATCACGGCGCGAAACGACGCGAAAATTTAGACACAGGTTGCGCCGCAAACGTATACCGTAACGTGTCGCTGATGATTTCAATCTCATTTCGCGATCGCGACCAACGCGTTAGCGAATCGAAAGACACAGGGATCACATCCGTCGTTAGCAAATCGCATGCTTCAAGTGCGCAAACGCACGCAATGTGGCTAAAAAGTTAGTACAAAGAATTAGTAACGTCTCCACTTCTAAAGTAATTAGGATTTCTTCCAGAGATTAAATATGCGAAGATAAGGAAGGTGGTAATATTTGGAATGAGAGAA
>NW_020216413.1:0-6947 GCF_003070985.1 Temnothorax curvispinosus | reverse complement strand
TCTGTTTTCGGTCGTCCGTTCAACGACCAACACTCGTCCCGCTTGTGCCCTACTTTCTCGCAATAGGTGCACTTTATGGTGTTGATTCTATGGGGCTTTTCTGCTTTCGGCAGTGTATATCTGCTTGCATACCGGTTCGAGCGGCAATCTCGCGCGTAATGGCCGGTCTTCCCGCAAGTGTGGCATTGCACGTTTGCGCTCGCGTTTCGGGCGTCTTCCGCGGGGAGTCTATTTCTTGACGATAGCTGTCCGTTTCTCGGGGAGGGGCCTCTGACCTTTTCCTCCGCGTTGGCGCCGGTTATCGCCTCTTGTAGGCTTTGATATATGTCGTAGTTATAGATTTTTTTTTTCTTCTCGTGCTGCTCGTTGCTTGGCAAACCTGAACCATTCCGCGGAGGTTACATCAAATTCGGCTTCAGTTAAACCTGAATGTATAGAACATACGATATCTGCAAAATAAGTTAAAATTCAATTAACAATATTAATATGTGTGTGCGTGTTTATGAAAGAGAAATAATTTTAAATAATTATTAACGGTAACTAATAATAAAAAAATATACATTTGTAATCTGAAAACACAAAATTTAAGAACACAGTTAAATAGCATTTTAAAATACTTACCAAGTATTATCTTAATAAATGTTAAATTACATATTTTATAATTTGATCGAACACCTTTCCAAGAACAATTTATAGCGCATATATTACTAATTGTTCGTTCAAAAGCACGATGAATATTAATTTGTGGAGTGTTGCCTCCAATTTTAGAAATGAATTTTTTCTGAAAATAACAATAAGTTTATGAAAATGGCATACAATAAAGACAATACGCTATTTATTTATATAAGTTTTACTAAATTCAAAAAAAAAAAGTTGCTAGTAAAATTGACTAAAAAAAGTGTAAACATAAGAATAATTCTATATAGAGAATAAAAAAATTCTATATAGAAAACTGAATATAGATTGATTTATAGAATCAGCATATTAAACTTTTTGCAGTGAATTGAATTATCCATGGAATATTATAAGAATCGGTTGTTTACTTGAACATGAAATAAATAGATACCATTTATTCATTTCAATGTCTATAACATAGTCAATAATATAAATCTTTATGTAGATTTGGAAATAGTTGCAAGTGAAAAATGATAACTTACAAATTGGGATGCAGCAGTCTCATTTGATTTAATTAAATCATCAAATTCTTTTATGGATTCCACTGTTTTAATTGGCAATAGTGAAATTATCATTGCCATATCGTTTTCTGCAGGTTCTATATTATTATGGCGACAGGATTCCAATGTACCCAATCTTTTTGATATACTCGTTAGCTCGAAATTGATCTTAACATTTTCTCGTGTGATTTTATCTACGTTTTCTGCAATTAAAAAGAAACATACAGCACATACATGCATTTTAAGTTTATGTACGATTATGCAAACGTCATGCATAGTTGACATTGATAAATATTTAATACATTTTTATAACATATAAAATGACATACAATTTATAAAAATAAAAACTACATATATAAAATACATATAAAATCCATATCTAAAAAAAGCATATATAAAATATATATAAAATAAGTATAATAATTTATCATTACTTACTTTCTATTTGTTCCAGAATGTTGTAGACTTCTTGTACTGATGGAATCTCTAAAATAGGTATATTATCAAGATCCAGAGTAACAGGTGATGACGAAATATCAGGATGTAGAGTTTTCTTAACTATTATTTCGTTAGAGCTACATTTGTTGATATCTGCAGATTATAATCACTTTTTAATATATTTTATACATTTATGCAAACCAAATTGTAACGTATAAACATACTTGAACATGATGCTAAAGTTTCAGTTTCAGAATTTTTAGTAGAAGTAGAAAAATGTAGATTTTTTTGTGGTGCAGGTATTAACAGATTGGCGTGAGTTTTCTGCTTTCTCAGGATCATATGTGGGCATAGGATTTGAAGTAGGACGGTTAATACCTGTAAAGAAAGTAAATTACAAAGAATAAATAAGCATCTCAAATATTCAGCATATTATACAAATACACTTAAAATTCAAAGTAAATATACAAAACTTACTCTGTTTCAAGTGTTTACTTGACTTCTTATTTCTTTCATTGCTGTTGTCGTCATTTTCTTTATTATTTCCTTCGTCATCTAAATCATCATCATCATCGTTTTCCTCTATCTCATGTAAAATATGTTTATTATAATTCTTGTTTAATGTCCTTTGCCCTCGTCCAAATTTTTCCTCGTCAGTCGTATCATAATGAGAATCTGCAGCTGACTTTCGTGTAGATGCAAGTGACGCTACCCAAATAATAATAATATTAGAATTAACATACGCAATAATAGTAGTACTTATAATAATGTTATTAAGTTAATAATTGAAGGATACGGGCGAAAAAACGATTAAAGTCTACTTTTTGTCAAAATTAATCTGATCATACTATCTTGTAGCGTTTTCAAAAAATTATTATAATTCTTATCTGTTTTGATCTAGAACATAGTTACAATTCATTGAAAGATGTACCGTGACTAGGAAAAAGCGATCATAGTTCATGTGCTTGTGGGAAAGAATCATATCAGAATCAATATGCAATATATAAAATACTAAATAAAGACTAAAAGCTACGTTCCGATATTAACTAAATTTTATACTGATTTTTTCAATAGCTTTCTAAAATATCTGTCTTGAAACTTAAAAACGTGTTTTTCTCGAAATTACTCTGGATAGATTGATTTTCCTCTGTATCCTGTAATTGATATATAATATAAATAATATGCATTTAACATTAAAAGAGAAAAAGAGATTAATCAAAATAATGAAAATATTGGAATTGCAAAAATATTTTTATAAAATTGTAACTTACAACAATATTTGATCACTGTAATGTCAAACATTGACCATGTTTTCATATCTGGTTTAGTTCGATTTTCGATTAGCGAACTGATATTCTTCGTGTTAGGCCACCAACAAATGATGTCATTATTTTTCTCATCTCGATTAATCCAGTTTGTTGGAACTTCTGAGAAGGTTTGATCATTTAAAAATTGTACAACTGCGTATAATGCTTTTTGGGACATTTTTTCTGAAAAAAAAATATATATATTATATAGATATTATACAAACTCACAGTAGCAATAACTCAGTCCACCATGGAATCTATGGAATCTATAAATGTCCTCACAAAAAACACTATAAACTTTTTTATACTCCCAATTGTCAAATATTTTATAAAGTTAGAAATAAATTTTAAAAATTTAGTGTAATTCACACACACAGACACACATAAGAAAGTACTATAAAATAATTAATATTATGAAGTTTGATAGATTATTTTATAAGAAATAGAGAAATGAAAGAAACAAAAATAATAATGTATTAATAATGTAACGTACAGGTATAATATACTCAAAACATTTACTCAACATTAAAAACTTCAACTAAAACCAAACCTATACAGCAATATCCAAATCAGTAATCCTAAAACACAAACCTATCAGTATTGTCAGATCATTGTTTAAAAAGCATACTAAAATATTGTCTCTAACTTAGTAATTAAGCCCATTAGAAAGAACATAAAACTCTCAGAATATGTGAACAACGTAATAATAAACCAAATTAATAATAATAATTATGTGCTTGCATGCAAAAGTGGAATTATGACAAATGTGTCTTGCAACTCGAGATGTTTTAGTTTCAAACATTTTGTTTTTATGTTTGCTGCCGGCAATTTTTCAATGTTAAAGGGACTTGTTTCCGTAAAAGTTTGAATACCCAGTAGTTCTTTAGAAGAGGATATGCCGTAGTGTGAGAGGGATCGTCGAGTGAGCTGAGAGACAGATGTATGTAATAAATAGGTCGTTTATTCTATTGTCCTATAATACAGATGTAGGTGTGTCAGTGTGCTGAAGAAGACCCTGAGAAGGGCCGTGGAGGCGGCCCTGAAAAGGGCCGTTTGGGTTCTTCTTGTGCTGTGGTCTGGCCAGTGCTTCGTAGTCGATGGCCTGGTGTACAGCATCTACCCTCGATAAGGCGTCGGCTACGACATTGTCTTTTCCTGACACATGTCGTATGTCCGTGGTGAACTAGGCCGTATATTCGAGGCGTCGTGTCTGCCGTGGTGAGCTGCTTGGTAGGTGATGGCGGCAGAGGCGACAGGAGTGGAGGCGCCGTCCATGATAGTTGAGGAGAAGTGTAGCGCCGGACTCTTACGTCCCACGTTGAGTGTGCGTGGAGGACGAGTCAGTCGTACCGGTGAGAGCTGGAGCGGGACGAGTTTCCCCGTGTGGCCAGGACGGTAGTCCAGGGGCCGTTGAGGGTGTCTCGGTGTCGGCAGGCGGAGTGGCGCAGCTCGTCTTGGTGGTGGCCGTAGCTTCGGCGGCGACAAGTATCTCTTATCCAAAAGACTGCTCCTGGTCTTGGCGGTGAGCCTGCGAGCAGTCGATAGCTGCCTAGGCCGTCGTCGTGTGGCCTTTTATTCTGCCCTGACTGGAAATGAAACGCGAGAAAGTCTGCCACCTGTTGGCGGCACTCTCGTCTAGCTTCGCGGGCCGTAGCCTGGTCCACGCGCTCGGCGCGTGATCGGTTGGCGCGCGCGCGGCGCGCGTACCGTTTCGATTGTGCGGTTGGGAGACCGCCACAGTAAGTATAATTCGCTTCACGTTTATGTATGGAACGTTATTTATACTATCCAAAATTATTTCTAAAACAAAAACTAATGAATTATCATTCAGTAAACAACAGTTTTCATTTTTTTTTGTAAATATAGTGAACTCATTAAATTCTAAATGAGATATATCATCATTGCCTTAAACTGCTTTTTTAAAATGAATAATAGGATATGATTTTATATAACATTTTTCAGGTGGAGGTTGATTTAATTCAAAAATTCGGTTAGAATATTCTTCTAATGGTTTGCCACAATTTTTTATCCGCTTTTTACTTTTTTGCATGTAATTTTAGTAGGTAAGCTATGGGAGTTCTAACTAGGGAGCAATGAGGGGGGGTGAGGGGCGAGGGGAAACCGCGGGCGGGGGGAACCGCGGGCGAGGGGGAACCGCGGGCGAAGGGGAACCGCGGGGGGGGACCCGGGGGGCGCGGGAGAGGGGGGACCGCGCGTTTTGGGCGCCGCGGGAAAGGGGGAAGGGGGGAACCGCGTTTTTTCGGGCGCCGCGGGGAGGGGAAGGGGGAAACCACGTTTTCCGGCGTTGCGGAGGAGGGGGTCCGCGTTTTCCGGTGTTGCGGGGGAGGGGGGAATCGTGTTTTCCAGCGCCGCGAGGTGACCGCGTTTCCGCCGCGCCGCGGGGCGAGGGGGTCCGCGTTTTCACCGCGCCGCGGAGCGTTCGCGTTTTCGGGCGCCGCGGGGCGAGGGGACCCGCGTTCGCGTTTCGCCGCGCCGCGGAGTCCGCGTGACGTCACACGGCACGCTCGCGTTATCTCCCCCTCGTAGATGTCCCCCTCCCGTCCCCAGGTCGCGCGCGTCTTCTCGTTCGCGCGGTGTCTTGCGTCCCCGTCCCCCCCGTTTGCGCGAGTCTTCTCGTTCGCGCGGTCTCTTTCCCTCGCGTGTTCTCGCTCGCGGTTTCTTTCGCTCGCCCCCGACCCCCGTTTGCGCGAATACCTGCACGTGTGCGTGAAGTCACCGCGAGACATATTCTTGAAAATGATAAATATAATAAATTACATTTCACTATATGTATAAGGACTATATATGTTAATTAAAATTAAATTATTATAATATAATATTATTCGATTATATATATAATTGTATTATTTTCAATTGTATTTAACCATATTATATTTTTTTAATTTAACCATATTACATTTTTTTATTTATCTTAATATAAACTTAAAAATATGTATATCTTAATAGTAAATATCTATGAATTTTAATATTATAATTATTGTATGCTTATATTTTCAATCTACATATAACGGTAATTCATAATTTCTAGGAATATTGTTAAATTTTTGTAAAACTACGTCAGTATCCAACCACTTGCCGATACAGGCTCGGCACTGGTTGGCTGGTTTAATCACACACAACACGCATTCACACTCCTTACATTTAATCTTTACATTTATGTTTAATCCATGCAATTGATTCATAATGGCATGCCAGTTCGGCTTGTACCCGTATCCCGGCACTCGATGACGATAAGGAGATACGAGAAAACACGCCTCGCACAGTCGTTGTCGAGGGTGTACCGGCCATATATAAAAGGGACGAATCCCTATGACGCAATAATACGTATTCAGTGTTTGATATGCGCTGTAATCTTCGTTATAATTCTGAGGAAGAACCCCGTCGGCCTCCAACGAATCTACTGCCGGTTCTTCTACCGGTGGTTTCATATTTTCTATAAAATATACTATTTTTTAAATATGTGTAAACATAAAATAAATTATTATATCTCTTACTTTTGTTAAAAGTTTTCGTTGGCACACAGTCTGTTTACAGTAGCATTAAGATGGCCAGGACGAACCAATTGTCTGTATAAGCCGCACGATCAAGCACGTCAACCGACTCTCACTTCTAGTCCTCGACTACTGAGCGTACCTTCAAATTCATCCTACTACATCTCACTATTGTCACATCGTTTGTTTATCATATCTAATTTCATCTCAGTAGCCTTCTGAGAAATCTGCGATGTACAGTTTTGCACGTGTACGATGAAGTCACCGCGAGACATATTCTCGAAAACGATATCGCGCCATTGACTTTCGGTAATTTGATCTGTAAAACTGCTATTGAACCGCGATCAAACAGCTATCAAACAGCTATTAAACCGCTATTGAACAGCTATCAAACAGCTAAAAACAGCTAAAAACAGCTAAAAACAGCTAAAAACAGCTATCAAACAGCTATCAAACAGCTATTGAACTGCTATGAAACAGCTAAAAACAGCTAAAAACAGCTAAAAACAGCTATC
>NW_020216412.1:0-2294 GCF_003070985.1 Temnothorax curvispinosus | reverse complement strand
GGCCGAAAGCATTCTTTTCGAATTTTGGCCGGAATGTTGTGCAACGGGCGGGACGATCGATTCTTTTTATATTATAAGAAAGAAACACGCCACCTTGTATCCATGTACAATTTTGTAATAAATCAGTTTATTTGTAAATGAGCTCCGTTTCCCTTCATGTCCAAGTTACATCTTTCTCTAATGTTTTTTGAATGTTTTTTTTGTAGCGATAAAAGGACCTCTGTAATTAGATTGTGGCTGCGGTCCACTTGACCCTACAAATACTTTGTTGAGCGTTTTTCTTCTCCTTTGTTCATTGAAAGAAAAGAGAAGAGGAATGCTTCAAAATATTTGTAGCGTCAAGTGGACCGCAGCCTGTACCTAACATTCGTGAGATGTTCGTAGCTGAAAACGTAAAAATCGTAAATTTTTTGTAAATTTCTAATTCGTATCTTTTCAATTAAAGCGGTCATGGGCGCAATTTAGCTGTTATTACTTTATTTTGAAGCGCCTCATAAAATGTAAACCATTAAAGTGCTGGTCTACAACCTTGCTTTAAAGTACTCTAATAACCGCCAACGATAGAAAACGATAAAAAATTTCTTATCGTTTTTAATATGGTTAGTGGTTAGTGAATCGTTTATTTACGATACTCTATCAGAAAACGTTACAAAATACTTGGGATTTTATTGTAAATGTCTTATCAACTGCACATTAGTTTCTATTGTTTTTAATATGATTAGTGAATCGTTTATTTACGATACTCCATCAGAAACACACGTTACAAAATACTTGGGATCCTATCATAAATGTCTTATCAACTGCACATCAGTTTCTATCGTTTTTAATTCGTCATGGGTAGCGACTGTTGCGCGTCCCTAGCGACCCCGAACAGAACCTTCCAAGTCGTGTATCGATGCAATTCAAAGATCGGGCGCGTATGCGAGTTGTAAAATAAATTTTTTAATAATCCTTTAGTAAAACTTAATTGATTATGTTGGATTAGGTTAGGCGACAGGAGTCACGGTGGAGACCTCTGTCGGGTTGGATTAGCTGCGAGTCCGTATTTTATTTATTATAAATTTTTAACGGCCGGCCGGCCGACATATGTCAAATTACGGATTCGTTTTTCCCAAATTTTAGCCAAATTAATTAACAAATCTCATTAAACTTATGCTCGTTTTAATCAGTAAGATCAGCCGCAAGCCGGTACAGAGCCGGTTTTCCATTTTGGCTCTTAAAAAATTTATAATAAATAAAATACGGACTCGCAGCTAAGCAACCCGACAGAGGTCGGTAGTGTTACTCCTGTCTAGAGACCCTCTAACCCTCTATCCTGTCGACCCTTAAAAAATATGAACTTCCAGTGCCAACTTATCTCCGGTCCTGTCGATAATCAATGTTTCGACATTCGGATTCTCCTTATCGTTCGCTAGATGTCGACGCCATCGACTGATCGTGTATGATTAATCTGTTTCTTTTAGCTGCACTGGCTGAACTGGTGCACACTAGTGCAGTAAGTTGGAGTGAAATGTAATATACTTGTCTCACTCCAACTTATTGCACCAGTTCAGCCCAGCTCAGTCAGTGCAGCTAAAAGAAACTTGCCAACCATGATCGGTATCGGTGCATGTGATATTTTCGCAGCCGCGAACTGGCTCTTCGCTCTTCTCTCTCTTGTCGAGTGTATCTGATTGTTTGATTTATTGAAAATCATCGAAACTGAGGGATTATGATTAATTGTGTTCGGCCCCGTCTCGTAACCTTCGACGTGACCGGTACGTTGCTGATGACCAAGCTCGAGGAGCATTACGTCGAAATCGGCTCCCAATACGGTTTACTTGTCGAGCCAAGAAAATTGGCGCGAAGCTTCAAGAACAATTTCGCGCGGCTTAGTAAGGAACACCCGATATATGGCAAGCACACCGGGTTGGGATGGAAGAACTGGTGGAGAACGATCGTATATAACGTATTTAAGGAACAGCACGCCTCTGTGTCGACGGAAACATTGGACAAAGTAATATTAATGATAAAAATTGGAGCTATAAGACATAATATTATTTGTATTATGTATCTATATAAAAATAATACTTATAATTCTATTTGTATTATTTGAGTTTAATTATCTAAAAAAAAGTAAAACTATTTACTTTATATAACGAAAATATAATAGAAAGGAAACAAAACTAAGCAGGAAAGTTTATTTCAATAATAGAGTTAAAACTTTATTATTGAAATAAACTACCCTGCTCAGTTTTATTTCTTTGCATTATATTTATTTTCTACTGATCCATTGCTTCTATTTTATTATTGAT
>NW_020216411.1:0-1046 GCF_003070985.1 Temnothorax curvispinosus | reverse complement strand
TGTTGCTTATTTATGGCGAATGCCATAAAAATCAAAGACAAGCCGCAGCCCTTTATGCCGAACGTTTTCCTGATAAGCGACACCCGGGGCACGGTTTTTTTCAAGTTCTATATAATAGAACTTGTCAACATGGAATGTTACACGCTCCAACACGTCTACGGCATGTAGCCCAACGAGATGAGAGAACAATTGATGCTGTAAGAGAGGCAGTTATTGCTAATCCGCATACAAGAACGAGAATTGTTGCACATGACCTACAGGTGTGCCATACTAGAGTCCACAGAATTATTAAGCATAATCTTGGATGGCATCCATTTAAGAGGCATACAACTCAAAGATTATTTCCTCAAGATTTGCGTCGCCGAGAAGCTTTTTGTGATTGGCTCTCAGAACAAGTAAGAGCAAGATATATTACCAATTTGTGGCTATCGGTTCTTACCACAATTAAGAATAAACAATTTTTTTATAAAAAATTTTAAAAATCAAATTTTTATTTTTGTCAGCTTTGAGAATCATTAAAGAATTGTAATATTAAAGATTCGATTTATCGTAGGACAATTGCCACAAGTTTATAATTTAACAATTTTCTTGCCATTTTGATTTCAAATATTTACAAAATCGTAGCAATCAAATTTGTACTTTTGTACCAGGTTGACATAAACAACATCGCCAATGATCAATTCTTGAGGAGAATTCTCTGGACAGACGAATGCACTTTCCGCAGTGATGAGCGCATAAACAGACATAATGAACATCATTATGCGGAGGAAAATCCTCATTGCCGAAAAAAAACACACATCCAGGGCCAATTCCATATTAACGTCTGGATGGGAATTTTGGATAATCAAGTTATCGGGCCGTATTTCTTTCCGGAAAATATTAATGTCACAGCAGAAGTTTATTCCGCTTTCCTGGAGGAAATATTACCTAATTTATTAGAAGATGTTCCATTGGCTGTATTACCAAATATTATCTTTCAACAAGATGGCTATCCTGCTTATACATCGCTTCTCGCTCGTAATATATTACATCAAAGATTTCCTAAC
>NW_020216410.1:0-1127 GCF_003070985.1 Temnothorax curvispinosus | reverse complement strand
CTGGATACCAGGAAAAGTGGTTTGGGTTCTAGTACAGTTCGAATAATGTCGCAAAGCATTGTGAAAGTTTCTTTCGACATTCGAAAAGTGGCCAGCCATTCTGACAGAGTAAAATGCTCTCCTACGATTCTTTGCCAAAAATCATTACTCCTCTTTTTGGTCCACATTCTTCTTCGGTATTGAATACCATTTAAAGTAAGGGTCGGTGATATCGGATCGGTCATTTGACTCCATTGTACAAATAATTCATTCCTCTGTTGAAGGCATAATTTTCTCAATTTCATCCTCATACGTTTCATCATATTCCTCAGCCGTTTTTTCCTGACTTTTTGCTGCATATTTAAAATTTCGAGTAACACTGTAAATGACGCTATAATTTGTTCTGCGTTTTTCTCCATTACTTTTCGTTACTTTCACTATAAATCGACTGACACTTTACACAGAATTACTCATCCCTCCATTACCGAAAACATTGGACTTTATCTGGATTAAAGACCTAACCTAACCTGTTGTGAGATGAAACGGTGTAAACAGGGACGTATCAAATATTTAGTCCGCACCAACTTGATGCGCGTACCAACCGATTTAACGGTGTAAACTAGACCAATGATGAAGTTGAAGATGGTTTGGACCAATCATCTAAGTCAACGGTCACTCAAGAAACTAATTCAGATGCGGAGTTTCAATCATTCATTGATAGTACGCATGACAGTAGCGAAGATGAAAAAGGTCAAGGCGAAAGTAATGCAGCTCAAGCAAATGAAGAGGATCATTTTCAAGAGGAGGCACCGCAATCTACAAGAAGAGCAAATGAAGAGGATCATCTTCAGGAGGAGGCACCGCAATCTACAAGAAGAATTTCAAAGCGATCAACTAAGGGTATACCACCACAACGACTAATACAAGATACGGTGAAAGCTATAACCAATGAAATAAGTAATCCTAAAACATTATCTGAGGCTTTATCGAGCAAAAACAAAGCACGGTGGATTCAAGCGATGGAAGAAGAGATGGATTCACTAAAGAAGAACGAAACATGGAAACTATGTGAATTGCCAGAAGGTCGTACAGCAATCGGATGCAAGTGGATCTACAAGGTAAAAACAGATGCTAAAGGAAATACAATT
>NW_020216409.1:0-4657 GCF_003070985.1 Temnothorax curvispinosus | reverse complement strand
AGACTCTTTCAAATACATCTCGTCCAGTTTTCTTATAATTTTATAAGCTGTAGTTTCTTCGCAAATAAACTCCAATTGTTTATTCGATATGGCACTATAAATCAGATTTATCGCCTTCAAATCGTTCTCATCCCAGTCTTCTTTATCCGCTGATACTTTTGCTCTGGTTATCACCTCATCACAATGTTTTAACTTTAGAAACATCGTAATTCTTTTCTTCCACATGCTGTAGTCTTCTCCATCAAACACCGGTATCGTGATTTCCTTTCTCTCCATTTTGTATGTTCTCGAACGTTCCTTCGTGTTCGAACTCTTCTTTGCTCTAACACTTTTACCTTATTAAAGCCGATGCTGGATCACACAAGCAAACCCGAAAACCACGCTCTGCTACCATGAAGGGATTGTGGATGCGGTAATACTTGGAGTGATATGAAGAGTAATCACTATTAGTGCAAAAGTATATTTAAGAGTAATAACTATTGGTGATACAGTCTACGTTCCGTTCTCAGCGCGAGTCTATACGGCAATGAGTCCGTATTGTCCGTAATACGCCCTTGCTTCGCTCTCACGCATCACGCATCACGTTCGTGATACTTCACACATACGGGGAGGGAAGAGGCGTACATGTATACGTTTGCCCTCTCCTGCGCGCTCTAACTCTTAGATTCTCGCTGAATTTGGCAATCGTGTAATATAGATGTACATATATTCTAACACGCCTCCTTACATCTATATTGCACGCTTTCACATTATTCTTTTACCTGATATTCATTAACATTCTAAACCTTTCAAACTTTTCTTTACACAGTGCCTTAGTAAATATATCCGCAATATTCTCATCTGAAGCGACTTTACATACTTCTATCAAGTTCTCTTTTACACTTTCATGTACATAATGATAGTGTACTTCTATATGCTTTGAATTTTTTGTGAAGTTTCCATACTTTGCAATGTTTATTGCTCCAGAATTGTCTTCAAAAATCTTTACAGGATCACTCAATTTTACATTAAATATTCCTATCAATTCTCGTATAAATTTTACTTCACTGACTGCCTCGGATAGTGCTACATACTCAGCGTAAGTGGAAGCTTTTGTTACACACTTTTGTTTTCGCGACTTCCAGTCAATTACATTTCCGAATAACCTAATTACATATCCAGAGGTAGATTTTCTATCTACATTATCGCCAGCCCAATCTGCGTCTACAAAACAATCTATAATTTCGCAATTTTCATTTCTTTTATAATGCAAATTTAGATCTTTTGTTAAGTATAAGTATTTCAATACTCGCAAAGCATACTTCCAATGTGTCTCACTATAACTATTCTGATATCTACTCAAATAGTTTACGCTATGACTTACATCAGGTCTTGTACTTGAACTTATGTATAGTAAAGCACCTATCAAATTTCTATATTTAATATCTGACTCGCAATTTTCAGCCTTTTCAATTTTCAGATTCGTTTCCATAGGAGTGCTATATAATCTACTATTCTGTAATTGATATTTATTAGCTAGTGACTCTATATACTTGGTTTGGCTTAATTTCATTTCGCATTTTCGATAATCATACTCTACATTAATACCAAGATATTCTTTAATTTCACCTAAATCTTTCATTTTAAACTTTTCTAATAGAGCCTTTTTTATACTCTGTATTTTCTTTTTGCTTTTACTGCATATCAACAAATCGTCGACATAAATTAATAGGTATATAGCCTCTATTCCTTCTCCATAAGTGTATAAGCAATAATCAAGATTACTTCTCTTAAATCCTAATCCTGTTAAATATTCATCCAAGCACTCATACCACGCTCTTGGACTTTCTCGTAGTCCGTATAATGCTTTCAACAATTTACAAACTCTATTTGTTCCATCATTGTAACCTTCAGGTTGACTGACATATACCTCCGAGCTTACTTTACCGTTAAGAAATGCTGTAGTAACATCCATATGTTCTATAATAAAACCAGACTGGCAACAAAAGGACAACATGATTTTTAAGGTTTGAGTTTTTGCTACAGGAGCGTATATGTTATCAATTACATTCGTCTGTTGAAAGCCTTTTACGACTAACCTAGCTTTATACGTTTCATCGGATTTTCTTGTATATACCCATTTTATATCTAAGATCTTTTTACCTTGTTGTTTATCAACTAACTCCCATGTTTTATTTTCCTTTAAGCTTTCTATTTCTTTGTCCATAGCTTTTCTCCAATTTTCACAATTGTTACTATTTAACGCCTCCTCAAATGTACATGGGGTATCAACTCTACAACAATTTACATAAATGTTACTAGAACTGTTCTCTGGATATCTTATTGGACTTTTTTTATCGCGTGTAGATCTACGTGGAATTTTTAACTCTGACTTTTCATTTTTCTTTTCTTTGGTTTCGTTCTCACTTTCGAACACATTGTCACTTAAGCTTTCATCTAGACTAGCGTTGCTTTCAATATCATCATCATAATCAATACCAATACATTTTACGTCTTTTTCTACAATATCAACGTGTCTCGCAACGATTATTTTATTATTTACAAGAACTCTATATCCTACATCGCTATAACCTAATAGAATACCCATATTTGCTTTTTTGTCCCATTCAGAATTTCTACACTGTTCAGGTATTTTTACAAAAACTTTACTACCATACAGTCGCAAATTTTCTACATTCGGTTTTTTCTTGAAGAATATTTTATACGGAGTTTTCTTTTCTATAGTATTAGCTAACGTGCGATTTTTCAAATAAGTCGCTGCACAGATTATTTCTGGCCAAAATCTTTTGTACTTTTGCCTCCGCTAATAGACAACGTGCTATATTCATTATTGTTCTATTAAACCTTTCCGCAGTACCATTCAGTTCATGTACATACGCTGGACAATTGTTTATAATTATTCCTTTCTCTTTTGCAAATTTGTAGAATCTATTATTTAAATATTCTGTGCCATTATCACATCTCAATATTTTAACTCTCTTTTCAGTTAAGTTTTCAGATTCATTAATAAATTGAATTAAACAATCAAATACTTCATCCTTAGATTTAATACAGTACACTTTGGCTATTTTACTATAATCATCAATAAATGACACAAAATATTTTTCTCCTTTTAAACCCGCTGTTTTAAAGCTACCACATACGTCAGTATGAATAATTTCTAAAATATCTTTAGCTTTTGTTCTATTGTTACTGAATGGCAAGTTATGCATCTTATTTTCAATACACGTCTTACATTTCATAAACTCTGACTCAAGTTCATTTGGAATGCCCGTTAATAACTGCTGTTTACATAAAGTATTTAGATAGCCGAAATTTACATGTCCTAACATTCTATGCCATTTCTCCTTCAAACTCATGATCTTATTATTACTGTCGGCTGTATTTACTAACATTTCTTCGCATTTCAAGGTACTTGTTATTTTGTAAGTTCGATTTTCCTTGTATGCTACCGCTATTACCTTATTATTCTCATCTATTATTTTTGCTGTATTTCCTTTTGAAATAATCGTATTGTTATCTGTTAATTTTCCGAAACTTATTAAATTTGTATTCATTTTTTCGGCATAAAAAACATTACTCATATTTACTTCCTTTCGTTTACCAAACGCGTCGAAATAGCTTACTACATTTCCTACCTTTGTTGCTTTTATATATCTATTATCCCCCAAATAAATATTGACTGGTTCTTTAAGCAAAATACTTTTCTCAAAATAGTTCTCATTATTAATAATGTGATCGGTACACCCGCTATCTAATAACCACTGGATTTTATTATCTAACTTGTCCTGACTAGATTCACTCTTCGCCGCGTGTGCCGTCGCTATCCATGCGCTCGCGCCTGCGCCCGCGCCTGATCCGCTCTGTTCGCTCATGTTCGCTCCTTGTTGGCCACGGAAGTTGCTGCGTCCTCTGCCGTAGTTGCCTCTTCCGGCTCTGCCTCGGCTGCGACCGCGTGTTGAGCCTCGCCATGTTCCGCCGTTGTGTCCTGCTTGGCCGCCATCTTGACACTCTCTTGCAAAGTGCCCTGTTTTTCCACACTTAAAGCAGCTTCCCCTTGGACTCTTCTTTGCCGCAAAGGCGTTCGATCTTCTTTCTTCATGATCGTTATTATTTTTCATTTCAGCAATTTGAATTTTATTTTTCACGTATGCTGCTGTTTGATCCTCTTCTTTTAATGAATCTATTAGATCGCCAATGTAACTATACTGGCTCGGCAACGTGTTCAACATATAATTCAATTTTTCCTTTTCGCTTATTTTAGCCCCCGCGCTTCTCAATTCATTGACTGCTTTCTCGAAATCACTAAAAAATGTTGCTGTATCACTGTACTTTTCTAGTCTCAGCTTTTCCAATTTGTTTCGACACACAATTTGTAATGCCGTAGACTCTTTCAAATACATCTCGTCCAGTTTTCTTATAATTTTATAAGCTGTAGTTTCTTCGCAAATAAACTCCAATTGTTTATTCGATATGGCACTATAAATCAGATTTATCGCCTTCAAATCGTTCTCATCCCAGTCTTCTTTATCCGCTGATACTTTTGCTCTGGTTATCACCTCATCACAATGTTTTAACTTTAGAAACATCGTAATTCTTTTCTTCCACATGCTGTAGTCTTCTCCATCAAACACCGGTATCGTGATTTCCTTTCTCT
>NW_020216408.1:0-4783 GCF_003070985.1 Temnothorax curvispinosus | reverse complement strand
GTGAGTGAGTGAGTGAGTGAGTGAGTGAGTGAGTGAGTGAGTGAGTGTTAATTTCTTCATCAATTAATATGTGAAAAAGGAAAAAAAATTTTCAATATTACAACCTTTATTCTTAAAACTATCTAAATATGAATGTCGACATTGGACATTTCTTTTATGTTGAATAACTCTTTTCTTCCTTTTATTGTTGACTCGAACTTTTACGTGATATTTTCTTTAGACATTTCGGATCATCTTATTCTTGCTTCCTAACATCGAATAAGCAAAAATCACAATTTATTTTATCCAATGACTAAATAATTCAACATGTCAAAATTAATTTAATTTTCGTGAATTTCGTATATGAACCTTCGATTGCGTATAAAAAGTTGGGTTTAGTCAACCAAATTTAAAAAAATTATATATGAAATAGGGGTAGAAGAAACCAACGAAGAGATTGGTTTTTGAGTTTCTTCTGCCAATATGTTCAGATTGTTGTAAAACGTTGAAACATCGCCTAAAAAAATGTCCGTATGTGTGTGTGTGTGTGTGTGTGCAGATTTAATGTCTGTGGTTGCTCTAACTTCCGCAAATATTGAGATATCGGGATGTTTTTTTTTAATCGATAGAATATCATTCAAAGAAAATTGGTATTAAATTTGGCGATAATCGGTAAAGGGGTTCTTTTTTAAAAAATTTTTGAATTTTTTTAGAAATGTCTGTGGTTGCTTTAACTTCCGCTAATTTGGAGATATCGATCTATTTCTAATTTTATTATATTTTTTAGTCTTTTTTACCCCTATTTCATATATAATTTTTTAAGATTTGGTTGATTAGATCCAGCTTTATACGCGATCAAAGGTCCATAATTTTGATCGCATATAAAGCTAAGTCTAATCAACTGAATTTAAAAGAATTATATATGAAATAGGGGTAGAAAAGACCGAAGTAAAAATTGTTTTTTGAGTTTTCGATGCCAATGTGTTGCTTATGTTCGAAAACGTCAAATTTAAAATTTTTGAGGATTGGTTTTGAGGATCGGCTATCCATCAAATAACTTAGGGTAGATTGAGGCGAATCGGATTAATATAAGACAATTTTCGTTAATGTTTTATTTTAAACGAGCTATTTTATCGTCCTAATTAGTAATCCGATTTGCCTCGGTCTACTTTTTAAATGACTAGACACTACAGACGCGCGCGCTTCGCGCGCGCTATTTAGCTTTAACATTATGCTATTATATAATAATCGCGACACGACGCGGGACGATTAACCTCGCGACACGACGCGAGCTGTCACATCATGACACACACGACGCACTACACGCACGAAACTCGCCACACTCCGCGATGACAATCCCTCACGGGATGAAGCAAGCTACGGCGCGGCAATCAATCGAGATAGCCAATCGGCATCGCGGAAAAGAGGCTTCAATTTTACGATACAAACGAAATTCACTCAGGTAACACGCTTTTTTTAAAAGTGGATTTATAATTTTATAACATAAAAACTATGTGTGTTTTCTTACTGTTGTCTTAACATCTTGTGTGACTTTACATTCGTGTAATGTATTTTGGTGTTATTATGTTTTAATTTTTATTTAATTTAAAATGTGTCACTTATATTATTATCGTGCATTCACGGAAAATATTACGATAGACCAATTCAGTAATATTTAATTATTAAACTTATTCTTCTAAAATAGTATATTAAAAAATAGCCAATTTTTATTCCGAAGCCGGCATGTAAAATATGCATGGTTTCTTATAATTTTTTTCACCGTAGAATCACGTGGTGATATCTGTTTGCTACCAAAGTGTAGAAAAAATAGGTACGAACCCCAAAGATGAGCCACTTATGACCTTCATTTTTCTTTCCATATGCAGTATGACTCGTCACAAAATGCTTTGATAGCAAACGGCCATATAGAATCACCACGTGATTTTACGGCCAAAAAAAAATATTAGAAACCATGCATATGACGGCTTTTTCTTCTTATGAAAGTTGGCGATCCAAATGGCCAACATAGTCTTAGATACGGTCATGCGAAAGATGTCCACTGAAGTACAGCCAAACCATCTTCTGATGTCTTTCAGCCAGAAATTTTGGCGCCTGCCGATGGATCTCTTCCCTTGAATCTTCCCTTGGATGATCAGTCGCATGAGTTCGTATTTTTCTCCTCGCATCAGGTGTCCTATATATCTCGTCTTTCTCTCCCTAATTGTTAACATGAATTCCTTCTGCTTATGCATATGGCTGAGGACTTCCTCATTGGTTATTTTATTTACCCATGATATGCGCAACATACGACGGTACAGATACATCTCGAAAGCATCTATTTTCTTTTCCATATTTGGGTCAAGAGTCCAGCTTTCGCAACCGTATAACAGGGTAGAAAATATGTAGCATCTGATCATACGGATCCTGAGGTCCAAATTTAGATCCGATCTCGTGAAGAACGTCTTCATATTCGTAAATGTTCTCCTAGCCTGCTCGATTCTTGATCTGATCTCTTTCTTAGGGTCATATAGACTGTTCCATGATGGTTCCAAGATATTTGAAGGACGAGACTTGTTCCACAGTTGCCCTCTTAATAATCAGATGTGCACGCACATGTGTCTTAAAGAAAACCATGGTTTTGGTTTTCGTAGTATTCGTGAAGAAGCCAAAGCTTTCACTGTGTCGAACTATGCGGTCCATCATGTTTTACAAGTCATGCATGTTCTCTGCTAACACAACGGTATCGTCAGCATATCTGATATTATTAATCGACCTGCCATTAATCCTGATTCCACCAGTAATTCCCTCTAGAGCTTCCTTAAAAATAGCCTCCGAGTATATATTGAATAGTAGTGGTGATAAGACGCATCCCTGCAGCACTCCTTTCTTAATGAAAGTTGTTTCCGACGTTGCTGATTCCAGTCTAACTTCTGCGGTTTGTTGCCAGTAGAGGTTTGAGATTAAGCGTATTTCTTCTCTGTCGATCCCAGTCGCTCTAAGAATCTCTATCATCTTATGATGTTTGACGCAGTCGAATGCTTTTCTATAGTCAATGAAGCATGCGAATATATTGATGTTCATGTCTCTGCATCTTTGTGTTAGTACGTTCAAGGAGAACAACGCTTCGCGGGTGCCAAGACCATTCCTGAATCCGAATTAAGTTTCGGGGGTCCAGCTGGTACTCGCATTTCCTGAAGATTTGGGTGTGAATTATTCTAAGGAATATTTTTAGAACATGAGACATGAGACTAATCATGCGATAGTCATCACAGCGTGAGGCCTGAGTCTTTTTAGACAGAGTATCAATTTGATGACTTCAGCATATACGCTGTCTGGGCCAGTGGTTTCTCCGTTTTTCTGAGCTTTTATTGCGTGGACAACCTCGTCCTTGGTAATTTTTGGGCCGCACTCATTTATGTTTTTGTCTACTTGCGGCGGCGTATTTGGTCTGTCGTCATCAAAGAGCTCCTCCACGTATCTCTTCCATACTTGCAGTTTTGCTTCCACTCCCGATTATTTCGTTGTTAGTATCTCGTAGAGTTAGAACTTGATGTCTCGGGCACGATTTGTCATTTCTTTTACTTTTTTGTGCACATTGAACGCGTCATGTTTTTCTTGAAGTACTTCGATTTCCTTGCATTTCTCATGCAAGGCAAAGACATTCATTGTTCTTTTGTCTCTCTGCATTTTCTTTTGATCTTTTTATTGATTTCTTTGTATAGCCGAGGATTTGGTTTTTGTATCCTTCTTTCGGTCATGAGCTCTAAAATTTCCGTGGTCATCCACTCCTTTTTTCTTCCTACCTCGGGGAATCCGATGTCCTGAACCTGTATCTCCGTTATGGTGGTCTTTAGCTTATCCCAGGTTCTTTCTATTTCCACCGTGGTTTGTTTCGGTCTCTAAATTTTCTTCAGTTCATCCTCGAGTTTGGAGCTCACGTGTGTCTGCATGTCTGGTTTTTGCAGCTGTCTGATATCTATCTTTTGTGGTGTTCTCGCCTTCCTGATTTTTGTAAGACATCGCATTCGGAAGTCCATGACGATTGGGTTGTGGTCACTGTTAATATCTGCACCAGGATATGTTTTTGCTGTTTGCACATATTTTCTCAGCTTCGTTCCTATTAGGATAAAATCAATTTGATTTCTTAAGATTTTTCCTCTGGCATCAGCAGGAGACTTCCAGGTGTATAATCTTCTAGGATGTTGCTTGAAGAACGTATTAGCGACAAGGAGATTATTTTTGGCGCAGAACTGGACGAGTCTATCTCCCCTAGTATTTCTTTTACCCAGGCCATACTGCCTTACAGTATCATCTTCTGCACCGGATCCGACTTTTGCATTAAAGTCACCAATGACCATGGTTAGTTCTCTTTTCTTTGTGAGCCGCATAGCTTCATCTATTTTGGAGTAGAATTCTTCCGTTTCTGCATCCGTCTTGTCATTCGTTGGCGCATATACTTGTATGACATTCAGCGCTCGGTGCGAGGTTTGCAGTTTCAGCATCATAACCCGGTCATTTAAGGGTATAAACTCTGCAACTAATTCAGCAACTACATTATTTACAAGAATGGCCGTTCCATATCTATGGTTGGTATCTGAGCCTCCAGAGTAGCATATGACAGTGTTGCTTGTTTTCTGCATGCCAGATCCAGGCCATCTAACTTCGCTGAGTCCTAATATATTGATGTTCAATCTGGACATTTCTGCTTCGACATTTGCCAGTTTTCCTGCCATGTATAAGCTGCGTACGTTCCAGGGGGCAATTCGTATTTTTTTGTTATATATTTTGGTAAATCGTAAACGGA
>NW_020216407.1:67712-108229 GCF_003070985.1 Temnothorax curvispinosus | reverse complement strand
TATTTACTAAAATAAAGTTATATTAACGTCACATTAATCCAAAAGTGTGCCACGCTTTATTATAAAAGTGTATGCCACGAAACTTATATACAAGTTGTGCAATGTGCAGTTCCGTCATCATTCTTATAACATCGTTCATCATATTTTAAATTTGAGAAACGGATCTCATCGGATGCCATCTATCGGATGATCTGATACTAGACGTCAACTAACCTCCTTAACACGCTTAATGCCAAGCATGGGCGAATACAGTAAGCCAAGTATTGGCCAATCATTGGTCACCATATGTCGGGCCAAACATTAGCGCCATAGCAAAATGTACAGTTCCTTTATCTGAATGGCACCCAATCATTCGCCAAGCATGGTCCACTATAGAATGCCAAGTATCGGCCAATTATCGGGTACCATATATCGGGCCAAGCATTGGCCCTGTTGTTAAGTCTGGCAAGCCCTATATGGGATTAAGGGGATCCTAAAGCCGTCTGTGTTACTGAAAAAATTACCATTTTCGTACTTCTATAGTCTTTTGTTACATTAATTTGACAGAATTGAAAATGCTTCTCCACGATTGCAGTACTGAGTACATATATTAACTCTCAGCCCCTGTCCATGGGTCATTTGTGTCGGGCCAAAATCTATTTCTTGTAATATCTTGAAACTCAGCAGAGGTGGTGCCATTTGTGATAGCTGAAAAAAAACTTCAAGTGAAGAGCTACTTCAGGGAAAAACTTAGTTAGATTCCGTTGGTACAGCCGCGAGTACTGCAAAGTGCATAAGAGAGAGATAAGAGTATAACTTCAATAATTAATTACTCGACAACCATGCAGACAATTGTCTTCAAGTTTGGCATGGAAGACAATTCCCATAGACGAATATCCTTCATAAATTTAAACTCATATTATTAAATTTTTATCATATTATTAAATTTTTATCATATTGATTTGAGCAACCAACTTCCTTAAACAATAAAATTTTTAAGCGACTAGATGAAATGTTATAGGAAAGATCTAAATAAAAGATATGTGAGGATCAGGCTTGATCAATAAGTTCTTACGTTCTATTTTTAGCTATATCGAAGGATACTCTTAACGATATCCCCTGCTACGACATCGTAGTTAACATTATCAGACTATCGGACATTTACGACAAATATAAATGATAAGGACGGCGTAAATAGTGAAAGTGCAAACGTATGAGACTACTTTCTTTCATGAAAAATGCATTTGATTATTCATGTGCTTGAATCGTTACGTCGACAAACTTAATGACAATCGCGTAAATTTAGCTCGTGTTCAGTTAGCATTAGTTATTTGTTCATGCTTCAATTGTATTTATAGATTGATCGCGTCAGTTTTGCTTCATTTTGACCGGCGTATTTTATGTCAAAAGAACTTTAAAAGTCGTTTTCGTCGAGATAATTAAAATCACTAGGTTGAGAATCCGTTTATTCGCGCGTCAAATATGATTACTCGTGATTACGGTATTAACGAGAAAGACGAGAGGCTCGGCACAAAACCGGGACGCGCGTAAACGATTAATTTAAAAGAGCCCTCGTATATACGATGTACGAGCGAGGGAGAATGGAGCGAGAGAGGTCAAGAACCCGGTACTTCATTCTACCTCAAGATGCATCCGCAATTCTAGTTTTGCAAATGTACAGTTAAGCCCGCCTCAGACGACCTATAATTCGCATCAGGTTTCAAAATAAAATTGTATTTGTAATTTTATTGTAATATTTTATATTTTATTGTATTTTGACGTTTGTGTATATTTTGGAAAAAAAAAACATTTTATACGTGTGCATTCGTATTCTTCAAATAAAATTCTCGAATATCTTGTATTATGATACAATTTTTACTTATAATTTTCTATGAGTAATACGAAAATTATTTGAGGAGTAAAGCCCACTTTAGACGATCTACAATTTGTGTCAGAATTAAAGATAATAATCCATTTTATATAATCTTGTGCGCTGTGTAACACGAGTAACATTTGAAGAAATGAAATATTATACATCAAAATACCGCGCAATACACAAAATTGTTGAGTTCTATCCTGGGTAGCGATCATGTAACTTTTTCCCTAGAGCGGAAACGTGAAAAGTGAAAAATTTCATGTAACTATTTCTTTCTATTGGTATTGAATAGAAAGAGATAAACTTTTCACTTTTCACTTTTCACGTTCCGTCCTAGGGGAAAAGATACATGATCGATCCCCTGAAGTCTAATGCGAATTATCGATCGTCCAAAGTGCAGCGTTTCACTTATTATCAGGTCACTTTACAAGATGACATGCATATTATTAAATTTTCTCTAAAATTTTTATATGAATTTTAAAACATGGTTTACTTCGGGTTTTTTTTTATCAATGACATATTTCTTTCGTAACGATTTGTGTCTTTCGAGTAATCTAGATAAGCTTGTATTTAATATGAATATCGGCGTATTCTAATATTTGCAACTTATCTATGTCATTATTCAAGTATTTTGAGAGATAGGGAAAGGGAGATTAACAAAAATATATTTTCGCTCTAGCAGGAAATCAATTGTCTCCATTTTTCCTTTCTCCAGGGGGACAATCTGTGAATCGTATCTAAAATTTAGTAAAAAATTGTTATATTTTCTTTTTGTTGTGTGCATGTTGTGTGCGCGCGTACGTTCCCAACATTGATAATAGTTTCCAACATTGATTCAGGATTTTAGGTATTCTTGGCGTTCTTGGCAACTTCGATATGAACACGATAGAATTAAAAATCTCGTTGTTTTACATCATGTCTTTCGACATTTTAAGTTTCTTAATATCGCGATAAGATTAGCGCTTTCCTGCGTTTGTTCTCAATTGTTAATGTTAAAATTGCGAAAATTGCAGTCGCGCCGTTGGTAATTAGCCGTTAGTTTACGAAACACGAAGCACTTAAAAACACTTTTTAAATCCCATGACATATATTTATTATCCCTTTTTATAGTGTTATTTATTATGCCACTAATCTTTAATCTGTATTATTCATGTTACCATCGCTAACGGAATGATGAAACTTCTTTCGTTTTAGATTCGATAGATTTATATTTGAAAAAAAGGTCTATAAAGTAATAATGTGTTTTATTATTTATTATAAACTACGCACTTAAGTTTTAGCTACTTTATTGTTTACATTTGTTTACATTTGTTACTTTGCCAACAGTGCATGAAAATAACCATGACGTAATTAACTGACAGTTATGTACACTTTATTTATGCGAATTTCGGAATACGATTACTCGAGTATGTTGGGTTTCTTTCTCAAGGCGTATTCAAGCATTATATACGCTTCGTATAACTTGTCCACTCTGATATACATATAGCGTCTTATACGCGATTAATCGGAAAACAACGATGTGTGCATCGATATGATAATACACATTATGCACGGTGCGATATTCTTAGTCCGTTTATTTGCGTTCCCATTATATAGTGTAACGTCGATACAATAAGAGTAAACGTCATTACGTGCGCATGTGTAAAAGATGTTAATAAAAGAGTTTAGACATTATATATTCCAAAAGAGCCCTGGTAACAACCATTCCTTTGCAATTCTGCTGTAAACTGCACGAAAAGTCGTGCACTAACTTTCGGGCAGATCATGCGTTTTCTATTTCCAACTTTGACTATTTTTCTGTTGGCAGAAACTTGCTCTCGTCGTAGTGCAACAGAATTGTGGAAGATATGTGTATGCATTTACATATAGCAGAATAGTGCAAGAAATGCGGCAGATGCTTGCGCAAATCGCAGTGCAACATAATCGTGCCAGATTTGTAGCAGCGCCTACTGCTACCCATACAGCACAAAATATTTTTAACATATTTTTTAGGAAGATTAAAATAATTTAATACAAAAATATTTTTTATATTTATAGCACCGCAGTGGTGTTGGGTAAGCCTTGCGTTGTATTGCTGGCGAAGATTGTCGCGAATGTCATGATTTTACTTCGCGCTTTGCCGGAGGCCTGCTTATATTAGATCCCAACTGAAATTTACTTACGAGTTAGTTTTACTATTATGCGCCGCCTAGCGGCATCGTTGCAAACTAGCACATACAGCAGAATTCAACAAGAATTACGGCAGATGTTTGCGTAAGAAGTAGAGCAGCAGAAATACAAATGATTGGCAGAAATAAACAAAACAAGGCAAATGAGAGCTCGTTCGCGACGATGGACGGGCGACAGTAATAAAATATTACAAATTGAATAAAATATATATAATAAAGTAAACGTTTTGGTCCTTGGTTTGGACCCTCCTCAGTACATATAGCTGGTCGAGTGAAATGCAGTGGTCGCAAGTAGTCAAAAATGCAGTTATTCCGCTCTCCGATTATGAGAGTGTGGATCGCGTATCCTCAACGTGACTGTTACCTTAATTCCATAAAAAGAAATAAATTAAACAAATATATATAGTCATACCTTAAAAAGTGATCACAAGAGTTACCTGACAGTCAAATTTATAAGATATACGACACCATCTCTCCGCGTAATACAATAAGTATTACGCGGCATTTTTTACTACTTGTGACCAATGCATTTCACTCGACCAGCTATATGTACTGAGGAGGGTCCAAATCAAGAACCGAAACGTTTACTTTATTATATATATTTTATTCAATTTGTAATATTTTATTACTGTCGCCCGTCCATCGTCGCGAACGAGCTCTCATTTGCCTTGTTTTGTTTATTTATCGTTATTGAGAGCGTTATCGTTATTTTGGTAGAATATACCGCACATCATTTATCAATCAAACATTTTTCGAAATTTGTAACGCCAAAATGGACCGTACGTATAGCCTACATCTCACAGCACGAAGCTATAACAGTTTCACAATCTCCACTTAACTTACAGTAATTATTTCTATAAATATTTATAACATAAATTAAAAACAACTTTAATAATATTGATGATAATTATTTACACTTTATTTTAAATTATTTATTATAATCTTTTAGATACTTTTATTTTCCGGACATTATAATATTTACAAAATATTCAACGTATATATTTTCAAAATATTTAATCTTTTTTATAAATATTTTATAAATATTTTGTGCTGTCTGGGAGTTTAGCGCGCTTGGTTGTTCTTTTTCTGACGGGCAGATGCTTACACGCTTTTTTCGCATTTCTGTCACTCGGATCTATACGGCAAAAACAACAATTTAAGCGATATTATACACTTGTGAAATTTTGCTGCAAATATGTTTCAAGAGTTTAACACACTCGACTGCTCTTTTTCTCACGGGCAGATGATTGCAAGTTCTTTTCACGTTTCTGCCGGTCGAATCTGTATGGCAAAAACAACAATTTAAGCGACATACACTTGTGAAATGCTGCAAATATGTTTCAAGCGTCTAGCACACTCGACTGCTCTTTTTCTCACGGGCAGATGCTTGCACGTTCTTTTCACGTTTCTGCCGGTTGGATCTGTACTCAAAAGATACTTCCATATTGTTTTCAAATTTCTGCTACATGTTTACTTTTAACAAATAGTATAAAATTTCACAGTAGCTTCTTACAGCAGACTACTGCAATAGTACAGTAAGTACTCGTTCAGTCACAGATATTATGCACTTTTGTCGCAATTTTGGACTGTTTTCTTGCGCACTTCTTCGGGACGCATCTGAACTAGCAAACTGGTTACCAGGGAGATTACTACCTATGTAATAAATTAAATGTCAATGATGAATATCTTCTTTAGTTTTAATTGATTAATGAAAAAACCCTGTGAGAACAATCACTTCATAAATATCATCGTGTAAATTATATTCTCCTATTCTTATATTTAACTTTCGCAAAGTGGTATATTTTAGATGTAAAGATGTAATTGTTAATATTCTGTTACAGTACCCGATGACGATACTTTACGATCCCAGCTGTAAGAAAGAACCATCTACGGGAGCGTCAACGCAATATGGACAGGAAAAAGAAATTTGTATGAAACTGTTCGAGAGATGGAGCGAACCGGAGCAAGTGCAGTTTGTCGAACAGCTGTTAGCACGAATGTGTCATTATCAGCACGGACACATCAACGCGTATCTCAAACCGATGCTACAGAGAGATTTTATTTCACTTTTGCCGAGTGAGTAATACATACGCATAGTAAACACATACGCTTCACGTTCAACACTTGTTTACAAATTATTTGCACATATATCTCGAACAATATTTCTAATTATTACCTTTAATAATATCGAATGAATGGTTTACAGAAAAAGGATTGGACCACGTGGCAGAAAGTATTCTTTCGTACCTTGACGCAAAGTCGCTTGTTTCTGCAGAGCTAGTGTGCAAGGAATGGCATAGGGTTATCAGTGAAGGGATGCTTTGGAAGAAATTGATTGAACGTAAGGTCCGAACGGATTCAGTTTGGAGAGGTCTGGCTGAAAGAAGAGGATGGTGAGTGGAAACTTGGAATATATGAATTATAAAATTTCTGACAAACACACGACAACACAAATGTGATACTTATATGCGTAGAGCATTATTTGTAGTCTATATCGTAAACATACCGTAAAATATATATACGTAAAATATCTCTTTATATTTTTTTATTTATCATGTAAAATTTACTTTCAGGATACAATATCTCTTCAAACCGAAACCGGGCGAGGCCCATCCGAATCACAATTTCTACAGATCTCTTTATCCAAAAATTGTCAAAGACATCGAAAGTATAGAGAACAACTGGAGAATGGGCCGATTCAATCTTCAAAGAATCAACTGTCGCAGCGAGAACTCGAAAGGAGTTTATTGTCTGCAATATGATGACCAAAAGATAGTTTCCGGGCTTCGAGACAACACGATTAAGATCTGGGACAGAAATACTCTGCAGTGTATCAAGGTGTTGACGGGGCACACGGGTTCTGTTCTTTGTTTGCAATATGATGATAAGGCTATAATATCCGGTTCCTCGGATAGCACTGTGAGAGTTTGGGACGCTACCACGGGTGAAATGGTCAACACGTTAATTCATCATTGTGAGGCAGTACTGCATCTCAGATTTAACAACGGCATGATGGTCACTTGCTCAAAGGTCAGTCGAAGAAGAACGATGAATTTCTACTTATTAGAATTTCTACTTATTAGAATTTATTTATAATTTATAATTTATTTTATAATTTTTATTTGGAGTCGAATCATTATTGATAACAGTTATTATTCGCAGGATCGTTCAATAGCAGTCTGGGATATGACATCGCAGACAGAGATTGCGTTGAGAAGAGTATTAGTGGGGCACAGAGCAGCAGTGAACGTAGTTGACTTTGATGAGAAATACATTGTTTCCGCTAGTGGTGATAGGACTATCAAAGTATGGAACACCTCCAATTGCGAATTTGTGCGAACATTGAACGGACATAAACGCGGCATAGCGTGTTTGCAGTATAGGGATCGCTTAGTAGTTAGTGGTAGTAGTGATAATACCATACGTCTATGGGACATCGAGTGCGGAGCTTGCTTACGTGTTCTGGAAGGGCATGAAGAATTAGTGAGATGTATTCGTTTCGATAGTAAACACATCGTCAGCGGTGCTTATGACGGGTGCGTATACGAATATCCGCGAATGTCTTAATTCTGACTTTAATCCTGTCTTTGCAATGTGAGATCGTAAACTTTCAGCGAATAGAAAATTCAAGTTTATATACGTCATATTCATTATCTTTTAATAATAATAATAATAATTTTTTTATTCTCCTATTTAGAAAAATAATACAATTTATATTTATAGCATATTATTTTTCAATATGTAAAAAAGCAAGAAATTTATATTTTATGTTACATATTGATATCCCTTAGCTGGCATACTTCACCAGAATCACATAGCTGGCACACTGGAACATACTATAGGTAGTTTAAAATAGAGCTTAGTAATATAAAGGGGTTTAAATTTGAGCTGAACTAGGCTGGGGCGTTTAATACCCCACAGTGCCAGCTAAGGAATATTTATATTAGATTTTACATTGATAATTAATTTAGAGTTGAATTGAAAGATGCAAATTTTTCTCTAATAACATTAATTTTATAAACTTGTAAAAGCATTGAATTTATATTTATTATTGTGTTTTGCAGAAAAATCAAAGTTTGGGACCTCGTAGCTGCTCTCGATCCTCGTGCCGTTGCCAGTACATTATGTTTGCGAACTTTAGTGGTAAGATATTTTTGCACGCACGCATATTTTCTCATACATATTACATTTAGTCAGCAATTTGCCAAGCGTCCCACTGAGTAACAATTTTCATTCATTATCATCAATCTTATTTGTACTTCTTTTGTAGGAGCATACCGGACGTGTGTTTCGTCTTCAGTTTGATGAGTTCCAAATAGTTTCATCATCTCACGATGATACAATACTCATTTGGGATTTTCTTAATTACAATCCGTCAAGCGGAAGTGTATGCAGTGGACGTCTGCCGATGGATGGAGCGCCGAACCAAGCCGATACTAGATCTCCTTCCCGTAAATATGCTAGATATTTTGTCATGCTAAAATTGAAGTATTTAAGATGATGCTGCTGGAGCCGTCTGTATAACCGACAAAATTACCATTTTCTATGTTATCGACTATATCTGTCCTTGTATAGACAAAGATATAGACAAGGATAGCACGCTACATTGCACGCACACATACGCACGATGCACATCGACATCATACTTTTATATTACGCTTCCAAATCTTGATTTGGGGGGTTTATCGATGTTTTTCTTGTTGTGCAATTCGGGGGAACTTGTTTTCGCGTTCGTACCAATGGTATATCTCTTAATCTCTTATATGAAATACATCTTGTGACGAGCTGACAGCTCGCCGCCGCAATATCGAGACGCCATATTGGGATAAAAGTAGATAAGGAAATCTGTACTTCCGTAATTTTTTCTTGTTTTCTATGTAAAATCGGAGTTTCCCCGAATCATTAATGTATGTACTGCAATTCTAGAGAAGGATTTTTAATTCTGTCAAATTAATACGACGCTACGTGACGACAAAAAATGCCGGTAAAACAGACGGCTCCAGCATCACCTTTATGTTATCAAATATAAAAACAAAATATTTTTCTTATTTGCAGCATTCGAGTGACGTATCAATACGGAGATTCCTTTATTGTGATATAATTGTAAGTATAATTTATGAATTATTCGATTTTTACGCTTACAGGTGAGTAACAACTTATTTTATATATAAATATAAATTCTAGTAAAAAATATATGAAAGGAAAAACGATCAATGTCCATCTGGAGTAATTTCGAGAAAAACACAATTTTAAGTTTAAAGACATCAGATATTTTAGGAAGCTATTAAAAGAAGTACTGGCAGTGAATATCGGAATACATAGTGTTTACTTAGTTTTACATTGTATGTTGAACTCTGATGCTTCTTCCTCACAAGCGCGTGGATTATGATCGTTTTTCTCCGTATCCTTTATATATATTGCGGAATTTAATCGCAAGACTTCGTATTTCAGACAAGTGGTTAGTGAGTGAATTCAATGTGTTCACGACAATGTGCGCAAACGATGAAATGCCCCATGATGAGTGTCCTGTGTGAACAGCAGTTATACATAAAACGACTGAGGGAAAAATTTGATTGATCAATGACTTTGATTTATTGTTTGCTGGCAAACAGCAAAAGAAATTCCTCAAGAAAGAGAAAAGTAAACGGACTGACTTGCGTAAAAACTATAAATTATAATTTAAATATGCGCTTGACGCACCGCGTTTAGGAACGAACAGTATGTTTAAAGCCGCATAAATACATCCCATGGATGTAAACGATTGTCGTTGTCTGCTTTGGCCATATCTGGAATTCTTCTACGCTCTATGACATGATAGGAGTCAAGACCATTTTCCTACGATAAAAAAAAAGAAAGACTTACAATATGTAATGTAGCAAAACGTTTTTAGGGAGGCTGGATATTACACTTAATAAGACATTAGATGTATTATAGTACAAGAAATTAATGATTTTTTATATAATTAATTTATGATAAAAAGAATTGTAAAATGTTGTTTGATTGGAGTACTTATTTTGTGTGAATGTGTAAAGAAAATTGTTACATGGGAGAATTATCGTGTTGCACCGTCTCTTGAAAATAGCTCGTAGAAAGTGCTACATACCCATGTTTGGAATTGTAAGAAAAATTTTTGATTGAATGTACAACAGTTTTTTGTAGATATTCGAATTTTGTGAAACTTATTTAAAAAGCGAGTGAAGAGTCAACAACCTCTGCACAGCCTACATTTGGTACGATACTATTTGCATTTAGAATATAAAAATCACTACATTAGAATGTAAATATTATCATTGTTATTATATTCATACCGAACAAATATAGCGTGTGATCTTAAAATAACTTTAACTACTGTTAAAAAAAGGAAAAGAAACGCTATTATTATATCTTGACCATTGATCTCGTTTAACTCATTTTATTCATGTTTTGTGCACTATAAGTGTTTCTCATTTTTATATTTGTCTAAATTGCTAACCTGTGCGAAATGTGTATTAATGCTCTTTTTTCTAGAAGTGTTAAATTTTTTACGACTTGGTATTTCACTGAAATTTTAAGAAATATATTCTTTAAATATAACAAAAACTTTAATAGCAGATAAACGAGACTTATCATTTATATCCATTTCTATCAATGCAAATTAACTTCAATCTCAATTTTACTTATTTTTTATCTTTTTCTAATTCTTAGAACTAAAAGCAAAGGGAAAAAGTAAGTTGAACCAAGATTAAAGTTAATCTACATTGATAAAAATGAACATTAGATTTACACATTTACGTACATACTGAATATAAAACATACGTAATTCAAATGACGTCACTATAAAACACCTAAATGGTTGTGATGTTATAAAACAGTTCGTGCTTCGTGAACAGCGTGAATACTAATGTATACACATATGCAATATTATATCACATTATATTCGCGAAATAAGGTACAGCTAAAATCTCATGATACCATACAGATACTTTGAGCGTGATTAAAGGCAAGACATCTTCGAATATATGATATTAAACATGCCACAGTGTTGATAACTATATGAAAGTAAGATACTACTAAAGAAGTGAAATACCGAACGTTTTTCAAATATGCGTTTTGTTAATGGTCAGTAAAAAAATGCAACATAATATGATCTTATGAACTGTCTTATCAATAAATATAATGGGTTATACAGAACAAATTGTCATAGAAAATAATAATACATATTTCAAGATGTAACATTACGATGATTTGAATCTTTCAGTCCTATAATAAGATTATAGAAGAAAGTTTACATTTTGATTTTTTCAATGTGTATACGTGACGTTAATCTCAAAATTTTATACGAGCTATGTATACAGAATGCAATTTACATATTAATGCGCGTGGAAATAGTAGGGCAATACTAAATTAATATTTAAAATGCGCGAAATTTGTTTACTATTGTAACGCATAATTAAAGGGAAAAAAATGAAATATATAGATACAACAGATATTTGTACACAATTCGTTCGTGTCATTAACGTTTCTATGTCGGGCAGGTGGGAAACGAGAGAACAAGTGGGAAAATAACAAATTGCACGCGACCTGGGTAAAAACGCAGAAACTTTAAAATATTAGATTGGATGAGAATTTTGTATAATTTTGAAGTATGTGCGTGTTTATATATATATGAGGCATTCCATGCCAAATCGACCTGGGTTTGACCCTCGACCTCTCGGATTTGGTCGGCGATTTTTTATGTTATTGTTCCAACTATAAAATGCACTCAGATTTTTTTTAGATTTTTTTTTTTTATAAAATTGATTTAGTTATAATTTTTTAAATCGACATATCGATGGCCACAATTTAAAAATCTAAAAAAATTCTCAAAAATCCCGTGTTAAATATCAAAATTTTTAAGCCTTGACCCAAAGTGGGCCGACTTCCGCTTCTAATTTTTTCGAGCTTTCTCGAGTTTTTTTTGAAAAAAATATTGAAAAAAATTAGAAGCAGACATCAGTTCACTGTAAGCTGTTGCTTGAACATTTTTATATACAGCACAGGATTTTTGAGAATTTTTTCAAATATTTTCTAAACGATTTTCCATAATAAAAAAAATCACGTTGAAAAAATCTGAAATATATATATATATACACATACATACATACATACATACATACATATAGGTATATAGAGTATCAGCGTGCAGCGTAAAGGATAATTTTGTAGGACAATGTAGGATATACTTAGACGGGATACGTAGATTTTTGAGTTGCGATTTATTTCAGTGAGTAGATGAAGTAATAGTGACCGTAGTCAGACATTAAACATATTATTGCATTATATACAAACATGGAATGTTCTCTATCTTTCCACTATCAACAGACACGCGTATGTAGGTATTATCAAAGAATACGATTGCTTATTCTGTGTCTTCCTGTATTCCTTACTAGGGTACTGAAACATTTTTCTCCTACTTCTTTTTTTCTCTTTAACTAGAATTCGAGAGATCTTGGAGTTGAAAAAGATCTTCTGCCACATCTTCTATATATAAAAATATATCCATCGAATTAATCTTCGACAAATCGACCGAGTAGGAAACACAGGAATAATATTAAACACAGAGCCAAATATTTGAAGATACGAAATATCGGACGTAATAGTTAAGAAATTATGTGGACTTGTATCTTATAAGAACATCGTGACACGCATTGCGATCAGATCGCGTGGGCGTTTGCGATTGTCGGGAATACCCAGTAAAATATCCTTAAGAAGATATTGTGATGCTTTATTATTAATATCGACATGAATCTTCGTGTATGAGAATAATTGAATAGAGAGGATACAAAGGCTGTGCAAAAGCTATATTCGAAATATAATACCTACACAAGAACACAGAGGATTTTTTATAAAATCCATTATTGTCTCTTCCTTCTGCGTACAACGTACGCATATTTATTTAATCACGCTATAAAATTTTACAGTCGAGTGGTCTAAATTCCTCTCTCAGATGGCTACATATCAAATAGCGCAAGGATGAATAGATTTGCATATTACGTGATAACAGACCGTTAAACATGCTAAATTGTAATATGGGTAGAAAAACATTTTTCAAAAAATTTCAATATAGGTGTCATAAATAGTTCCTGAGATGTTTCCTAGGTATAATTTAAGGGGTTACATACGTTTGACAAGCCTTAAGGGGGGAATCTACTTTGATGGGTCAAAAAAATCGATATTTTTTTGCATAAATAAATAATATAAGGGTTCAAGAATATATTCCCAAAGTATTATCGTCAAACTCGTAAAATTGACGAAACTACAGCTCTTTTTAGTGAGGCGCGCGGAGGATCGATACAGCAGACGTACGCTATACTGGCTTCGCAGCGTTCTCGGTTCTATTATTGCGGGAACAAAAGAATCCTATATACCTGCTAGACCTACAACTATTTTATTTGACCCTATAGTGTTTATATTTATGTGAGAGTATTTGTGTGTGTGTGTGTGTGTGTGTGTGTTTGTTTGTGTGTGTATCTTGGAAAGCACTAAAGAAGCTCGAACAGCCAAGAAAATGACGAAAACTGCCGAACAGGAGTTCTACGAGGAAGAGGAAGGCATTTTAGATGGGCCCGGAATAGCGGATTGAGCGTTATTTAACTGTAAGTATCGTGAAAACATTCAAAACTTCATTTCTTTATTCTGAGACTCTTTTAATCCGCCATATTAAATCCGCCATTTTGAATTTTAAAAATCTGATATCAGATTCGGATTTAACGACCTCAAAAACCTTTATAAAATTTGCATGCATTTTTAGTGCTTTTTTGGCTGAGAGCAAAAAAATAAACTTTAAACGCGTTTTTCTCAAAACCACTTTTTCCAACTTTGCGTACAAGATAACTCAAAAAGTAATCACTCAAATAACTTTCGCCAAGCATGATTCGATTCCTTACAATTTTCTCCAGGGATTGAATCTACGTTTACATTTTATTATTTATTTATAACATTTTTATCAACAACAAAAGATCGATTTTTTTGATTAAAAAAAATGTCACTTTTCTTACGATTGCTGTAACTTCTTCAATTTTTCATATTTTTATTTGCAAATAGGTTCAATCTCTGCGTAATTGATTAAGCTTTAAAGAAAATTTTGATTTTTTGCTTTCAGATTACTCAGCTCGTTGCTACACTGTACGCAGCTAACCGTTGCGCTACCAACATTGCGCTACAAAATTGTCCGTCAATATAATAAAAATTAACGTAACTGAAAAAAAAAATTTTTTTTTTCTTTAAGAATGCCTTTCCATATTACAAAAAAAATTAATCCAATATCACTTAGTTTCCTTGAAAAAAATTCCCAAAAAATCATCATTTTTCACCCGGCTAAAGTAGATTCCCTCCTTAAAACTAGGTCAAAATTAATGAATTTTTATTGTAAGTAAAATTATGTTTTATTAAAAAATAAAGATACATATGTCTTGTAGAGTATATTATAGTTTTTTGAGAATATCTCCCGAAAATTTTAATGCAAAAATATCAAAAATTGAGATCCTGGCAGCTATTTTCCCGAAACAGTGTTTTAAAAATCGGTACCAGAAATATCTCAAACTATAGTGAACCGATTTGAATGACATTTTTTACAGCTATTTTTAATATAATAATCTAGTACTTGTTATAGGATTTTTTTCGATCTATGGCTTTTTTAATAAATAGAAGAAGTCCGATTTTTTCGAAGTAAAAAATCCCATTTTTTGCTACGAATCGCTGCCATTTTTCAAAAAATCAATATTTTCAAAATCAGTTTTGACAAGCACTAGTTTTCTTCATCCAGTTTAACAAAAAAAATTTTTTTTATTTCACATGAGAGGGGTCGGAGGTATCTCTGGTATGTAAGTACTTCATCGGCTAGTAAGTACAAAATAAAAATAATAATAATTAAAAAAAAGAGAATATAAAACAAAGTACAAAAAAACGTCACGGATCTCTCTTATATCATTCAACTCGAAATGCAATGAACACCTTTTGATTTATGCTACGATACGACCAATGTATAGAACCGGGGTAAAAGCCCGTATCGGACTACGGATTGGGATTGAGATTGGATTGAAGTTTGACCAATCAAAGCAAAGTTCACTAAATTTGAGATCAGTTTCTCTATTCTGATTGATTAAATTTCAATCCAATCTCAATCCCAATCCGTAGTCAAGACGGTCTTGAAATAAGAACCGACTACATAGGTTAGTTGACGCGCTTTAAATACTTGAATACTTTTAAAGCGCGCGTCAGTAACCATTAAACCAACACCCCGAAGGGATCAGTATCCTGCTAACGTCCACGTCGTTGATCCTGGGTGATGCCGAGAGCAGGACACACACATTCCAGAAAGGGTTTGGACTCGGTAAACACACGCACGTATGAACTATTAACAAGCATTTCGTGTGTGGAAAGTACAGCGAATCTCATAAGCATACGTACTTTGTATGCGAACGTAAACGCATTATGGTTACATTCATCGCTCATTTATGAGCTTCCTTTTAAGATTAGGAAAAAATTTTATACAACTTTTTTATAGGGAATTTAATACTCTATCTTTTTTATTAGAAACATTTTTTTATCCGATGCATATTTTTGACTATAGAAGCAAAAATATAAAAAAAGTCGCATTTTTCGAAGTTTTTTTCAAAATGGCGGCTCCAATATGCCCGACCGCCAAATTAAGGTGGTATCTGTAGAGCTCTACAGATACCACAGCGCATGCGCATATGGCTTCTGCATTCTGCTCATGGCTCCTGCAATTTTATGTGCTTCCACCTTTAAGGTCAATCCAGACAAACTTGCATAGCGCATAAACATAAGCATAAGAGAATTGATTGGTGCATATGCATGTGCATAAGGAAATAGACCAATCCGTTTCTTTATGCATATGGTTATGCACCTATGCAAGTTTGTGTGGATATAGCTTTATATTATGATATTCGTAATCAGCAGCCAAAAATACGTCGAAAACGTATTTTTTCATTCGATTTTAAGGTGAGGCAGTACTTCTGCAACTTTACCCAAAAATGAATAGATTTACTAGATCTCGACCAATGAAATCGTAGGTACTTTAGTGAATTATTTCCTCACTTTTGTAGTTTCTCATTTCAAGATCCATAGGTCACCCCCTCAACTTGTCCGATCGCAGAGTGCGTTCTTATAAGCGCGAGTAGTGCGGTCGGCGAAAGGAAGATGACGCCCGTTCGCGCGTCTCACACAGGATGGGGCGACGGGGACGCGTGCAATGCAACGTAGATCGTTGGTGTAAACATGCGCCGGCAGCGGCCGTAGACGGAGGCTGGCATGTGATCCTAGCTTCACTGTAGATAATACGAGGCTGGCGAAAAATGGCGGACGAACAGGTGAGTCGCCGACAAGAGGAACACGCGGGACCCGCGCGCGACGCCACGCTATTAATCGCGACGCGGAGCGAAGCGGTGCCGCGCGAGCGGTCACGATCCGCCGGCGGAATCCGCGCCGGATTTCCGCGCGTGTCCTCAAACCTACACTCGTGCGTGCGTGCGTGAATTTGTTCGTGTGTGCGGCGCGTCCGCGCGCATTCGCCGAATCTCTCGCGGGAAGGCCGCCGCGCCGTGAGAACTTTGTCGCGCGAGAAGCGCCGTTTTCCATCGTGCTGACAAAGCGGGAAATGGTGACGCGGGTGCAATAGGAGGACCGGACCGGGGCGACGCGGCCCGATCCAATCGTGCCATTTCAATCGCTGCCGATCGCCTTTCTCTCCGTCTCTTTCACGCTGGTCTTCGCCTGTTCCCATCGCGCTTATCAAACTGAGAGGGTTTCTCTTGGTGATCCTGGCGGATTCTGATTGATCCAAGGGACAATTAATGGCCTACGCCAGAAATCACCTGATCCACGGTACTGCACAGTGCGGAGTGGAGTTCTGGAGCACGATCGCCAAGTGTGGCGCGTTTCAGTCGCGAATGTCGCGATTTCCCCGTGACGAGCGTCACATGAAAGTCGGCGTACCGCGATGTAAATGAAAAAGTGCGGGAACTCCGGCCGACGTTTGTCGTTGTTTATCCTCGCGTATGTATATACGTTGTTGTATGTACGCCGCGGCCGCCGCCGCCGCCGCCACCACCGCCACCGCCACCACCATCACCACCACCACCACCACCACCATCACCACCGTCACAGTCACCACAAGGGTTACACCCGCGGAGCGAAAGCGAGAGAGCGCTCGATCCCCGCGCTCGGCCCCCCCCGAACCAATTTCCACGATAACGCGCGGCTGTTTATTTACAACCTGTCGCTCGCATATAACCTGTCCATGGCTCGCGAGATCCCGCGTAGAGTCCGGCGCGTCACCTGGCACGTCTCTGAGATCTTTCATCCGATGGCACTTGGCAGAACCTTGTGCGCAATTTATCAGCGAAATAGACGCGATGAGCGTTCGTCGCAAAATGGAGATCGAGATCTCTAATTTTCTCGGCTTCGTTATCGCAAATCGCAACTGTGCACGCGCGCGCTTGTGTACACACACCTATGCGTATGAAGCACAGTAGTGTAAATATCGTATAATTTATAAATTACGTCACTTGGATCCGCGTGACACACTTTAAACCGTTTATTTTACTGTTCTTTTACGTCGTTCGGTATATTTCTTTCAATCTTTCACACGGTCGGAATAATTACTCAATTGCACAAAATGTTCCTCGTTTATTTTATGTAACTCGAAAACGTTTGTAAAATTGCGTCTAATAAAACAACAACTTTATGCCAATTGCAATGAAATCCCAGTTGGGCAGAATTTATTATTTATCACAGGGTGGTGATAAACACATACGAGATATCATAACTTTTGTTTCCTTTTATTTAATTGGAAATTTTGTAATATTATTGACACAACAGAATATGTACATAATTGAAAGTCTTTTACATTTATCACCAACGTAATGCGGAATATGTAGAATGCAGCTCGTACAAGTGTCATCAACATCGATATAACCTTCGATCTCACCATCTTTTAGAATTTAGACTTTAGAGATACATCCTTTCTCAGAGAGATACTTTTATGATACGATATTTCGGGCGCGCCACCCTGTATAAGAAAAAATGAAACTGTCGTCATGTTTTTCTTTTAACTAATCCATCTAAATAAGCTCAATGCTTCAAACTGTGATTCAGTCGGCATAATGCAACTGTATTGTAAAATTGTAAATGTCTCGGACAGTAACGGCAAGTCGCTAATAAAGATTTGCGAGGCATCATAAAAGTGGATATACCGTTGCAAAACTTTTAGACTCCTACCTAAATGGAAGTCTTAAGAAACGGCTTTAAACAGTGTGACTAAGAATGGATCACATGCAGGAAGTACGGCAGCTGGAGTTGCTATGCAAGCAATTGTACGAGTCGCAAGATTCGGCGCATCGCGCAGAGGCGGAAAAGGCTTTGGTCGCTTTTCAAAATGCCCCGGATACGCTTACAAAGTGCCAGCTTCTTCTGGACCGCGGGGACTCCGCGTATGCTCAATTACTGGCCGCTACCACCTTGACGAAGCTAGTGTCACGTTCGGCGCAGGGACAACTCACGACTACACTCAGCTTACAACAGAGGCTCGATATACGTAAGTGACGATCCGTTTCGTTCCCTTCAGTTTTGCTACGCGAGACAAGAGTCGTATCTCTTGAAACTTGAAGGAGGGATCAGATGTCTCACTTTCTTATATATAAATATCTTTACAGGAAATTACGTACTCAACTACTTAGCAACGCAACCAAAGTTACCGAATTTTGTGATACAGGCTTTGGTTACGCTATTCGCTAGGATATCAAAGCTTGGGTGGTTCGATTCCGATAAAGAGGAATTTATCTTCAGAAATGTAGTCAGCGACGTAGCCAAGTTTCTTCAGGTTTGGCATACTTTATCGATGTTAAGCACTGTATTTTCTATGCACGTACGTTGTTTTATGATTAATAATGTTTTATTGTAATAATCAAAGGGGTCGGTGGAGCATTGTATGATAGGAGTACAGTTGCTCTCTCAATTGACGTGTGAAATGAATCAAATATCGGAAGCTGATGCGAACAGATCTCTGACAAAGCATAGAAGAATAGCAAGTAGCTTTAGAGATACCCAACTATTTGAAATATTTAGGTTATCGTGTACCTTACTGAGTACAGCTCGTGAAAATTGTAAAAGTTTAAATTTCAACGATGAAGCGCAGGTATAGCGAGCAATTAGCATGATGATTGGTGACAACTTTTTGTACTCTACATTAATGCCGTCGTTTGTATGTTTGTTTTTTACAGCACGGTTTGATAAGACAACTGTTAAAGCTTGCACAAAACTGTTTGACATTTGACTTTATTGGCACATCGACCGATGAGAGTTCGGATGATCTTAACACAGTACAAATTCCGACGAGCTGGAGACCTGCGTTTCTGGATTTTACTTCGTTGAAACTATTTTTTGATTTATATCACAGTCTACCTAATACGTTATCGTGTTTGGCACTTTCATGTCTGGTTCAAATAGCGTCTGTCAGACGGAGTTTATTCTCTAATACTGAAAGGGCAAAATTTCTGACGCACTTAGTCAATGGTATTAAGCATATACTACAGAATCCTCAAGGGCTTAGTGATCCAGGAAACTATCACGAGTTTTGTAGATTATTATCTCGACTGAAGAGCAATTTCCAACTTGGCGAGTTGGTCTTGGTGGAGGATTATCCCGAAGCAATACAACTGATCGCCAAGTTTACAGTGCAGAGCTTACAGATGTGGCAATTTGCGCCAAACAGTTTGCACTATCTTTTGACCCTGTGGCAGAGGATGGTATCTTCAATGCCATATGTAAAAGCGGGTGATCCACACTTATTGAATACGTACACCCCGGAAGTTACAAACGCATACATCACATCAAGACTCGAGTCGGTAGCAGTAGTGGTCAGAGAACGCCTAGAGGATCCGTTGGATGATCTAGGAGTGGTTCATCATCAATTAGAACAAATATCGGTCATTGGTAGATGCGAATATCAAAAAACGTGCACCCTGCTAGTCCAACTGTTTGATCAAGCTGCAAGAACGTATCAGGAGCTAATGACGCAAACGGTGTCACCGACGCAACAAATCGACATTGCGATCCAGGAGGGACAACTCACATGGCTTGTGTATATCATAGGTAAATGAAATATATTAATGCATTGTTGTTTTTCATAAGTTTTCCATAACAATATTTATATAATCCTTTTCTCATCTTTCTTAGGTGGTGTTATAGGCGGGAGGGTTGCATTTAATAGCAATGAGGAGTTTGACGCTATGGACGGAGAATTGGTTTGCAGAGTGCTTCAATTGATGAACCTGACCGATTCGAGACTCGCGCAAGGTGGCTGTGAGAAACTGGAATTAGCGATGTTGAGTTTTTTCGAGCAATTTCGAAAGATCTACGTCGGCGATCAAGTTCAAAAGAATTCTAAAGTGTACAGGAGATTGTCTGATGTGTTGGGTCTTAACGACGAGGCGATGGTACTCAGCATTTTTATTCGAAAGATGTGAGTAACGTATACGAAAAATGTAAGTAACACTCCTGCGATTTGCCGCAGTCGGGATTAATGCCGGTAATTTACAGAATAACGAATTTGAAGTACTGGGGCAGGAGCGAACAAATTATTTCCAAGACGCTACAACTTCTAAATGATTTATCAGTGGGTTATAGTTGTGTTCGTAAACTCGTCAAATTAGAAGAAGTACAATTTATGCTCAACAATCATACGGTATATATTGAGCTCTACTACTGCTTAACATTTTACATAAATAGTGAGTTACAACATTAACTAGTAATCTTTTGCATATAATAACTTAAATCTTTCGTATTGACAGCGAGAACATTTTCCATTTTTGGGAAACAATGTAGCTGTGACAGAAATGCGCTGTAGATCAATGTTTTACACATCTCTTGGTAGATTATTGATGGTAGATTTAGGTGAGGACGAGGAAAGATTTCACACCTTTATGTTACCTCTTACAGGTAAGAAAATTTATCAACATTTAACCAATTCTTTTTTGGAAATATTATGTAGTAAATACGTTTTTCTTATATATAATTTTTTTTAGGTGCATTGGAGAGCCTTGGTCAATTAATGGGTGCTGCAGATACACCTCTCTTTGCAGCAGAGGAAGCAAAGAAAGCGCTGATTGGTTTGGCGCGAGACCTTAGAGGCTTAGCTTATGCATTCAACACCAAAACATCCTATATGATGCTTTTTGATTGGATGTACGTATATACATATATACGCATACATAAGACGTGTACAAATAGATTCACAACTAGTGATTTGTAACATCAAAAAACAATCATTACTTTACTATGTTTTCTTTGAACTTAGATATCCTAATTATACGCCGATTTTATTACACGCTGTGGAGTTGTGGCATCACGAACCGCAGGTGACAACGCCCGTCCTGAAGTTATTTGCTGAGTTAGTACAAAATAGGAGTCAACGATTACAATTCGACGCGTCGTCTCCAAACGGGATCCTGTTGTTTCGTGAGGCCAGCAAAATAATATGTAGCTACGGCAATCACATATTGAACGTTGAAGTACCCAAGGATCAGATTTATCCCTTAAAACTCAAAGGAATAAGTATATGCTTCAGTATGTTAAAGGCAGCCTTATGTGGAAGTTATGTAAATTTTGGAGTGTTTAGGCTGTACGGTGACGAGGCGTTGGACAATGCTCTTAATACATTTGTCAAATTGCTTCTTAGTATTCCACAAAGTGATCTTTTGGTAAGTATACATATTAGTCATAATACTAACATTTTGTTTATTATCTAGGTAATTCACTTCTTGATAATCAAATTATATCAGTAGTTTTGATAAATTAATATGTATAATAATAAAAATATTTACCTTATTTTATATACTGTTATTGATAGCATTATCCGAAACTGTCGGCAACATATTATTTGTTACTCGAATGTCTGGCGCAAGATCACATGGTCTTTTTATCCACTTTGGAACCTAGGGTTTTTCTCTACATCCTTTCCAGTATCAGCGAAGGCCTTACAGCACTAGGTGCGCAAAAAGACTTCTATACAGGTCTGTGCGGCTGATTCTATCTTGCTACTACTACTCTCTATATCCTCAATGCCATATCTTGAAATTATTTTAACACTTAGATGATCTACGAGTTGAAAAAAAATCTTTTATTTTTCTCGGTAAATTAATGTTTTTAGAAAAAATTTTTCCACATATATCACAAAGAAAAAAAAAAGATGATTATAAATATTTAACATATATTGTAATCGAGCAAAATTATGCGTATGTTAATTTATTTGTAAAATTATATTCGAAAAGAGTAATTGACTCAATAGAATATGTTACATATAGGTACATGCAGGAAAAGTTATACATTTTTATAACAGTCTTCTGCATTTAAAATTATCCTTTGTATATATTTTTTCTAAATTATGTAAAAATTTGTGTTACTATTGCGAACGTAACTACTTAAGATTGTAATAGGTACTTATTTTTTTATACATACTTTACAATTCTACATTGGTTTTAAGATTTCTGCTTTTTGCATTATTGCTTGGAATGTAAATCTGTGTCTATAGATATTAGTCAGTTCGAAATGCGCGACAGTTCGAAATGCGAGGATCAGACGTATATTTCGAGTACGTTATTATGCATAATGAAGAAATCACTGAACACTTTACAAATAACATTGGCTATAAGAGGATTGGAGTGCGTGGAGCCTGACCCTAAACATAATAAAGTCCAATATGCAAGAATCACATAGCTTCTTTACAATGTGCTCTATGAGTGTTATGCAATTTTCTGTTTCCATTGAAACGGAATCAAATAACGGGTCTGACAGATAATCAGCCGCACAGCTGACATATTACTAAATATATTAACATTAACTTAAAGATTATGTATGTTTTATAATGACTAATGTACTAATTGCAGTTGCATGTATTATTATTATATGCTTCAATTTTTCAATAGTTGTACACAATATGAACGACCTCAATACATTTGTATAATATATTAAGATTATTTTGTATATTATTTGTAAATGGATAAAATAATAGAAATTAAGTTATTGAAATTCTGTACAATTGCAGTTAGTCACATTTTTAGAAATTGATGCAAATAATTGTAATTCTATAATATAAAATAATAATTTAAAAAATTTTGCATTCTGCATTTAAATTTATGTAACAATGTTTTATTAATACTATTTATCCTTATTAAAAATTATAAATTTACAAAATATTATGACATTACGTTATACAGAAAAGCAGGTAGGTCCTAATAAGCTTGCAATAAAAATGCTACCATTTTGGTTGCATGTATTTTTCACTGTGCTATGAATTTAAGTATATGTATGTATGTTCACTTTTCCAGCGTGATAAAAGCTGGAAGTAAAAATACAACTTTCTGATTTCAGATACTATGGTCTGTACTGGTTGCTGTGCAACTCTCGATCACATTGTTACATATTTGTTTAAACAACTTTATCAAAAAGGTATGTTTAATAATAATTGTTAATAAAATATAGCGTGTCTTCAACGAAATTGTACTAGTACAAGAAATTATAGTAATAGTATATTGTGCACCAAAGGGAAAAAGCTTTCGACCCGATGTGTACACGATATTTTTCACATCTTTACGGAAATGTTCGACTTTTGAATGCCTGTAAAGTGTTGATACGCACGTATCGTTAAATAGAAAGAAAAATAGAGTAATGCGGGGTCCAGGGGCGAAGCCCCCCACATAACACAAAATTAAAATAACAATTAAATTAAAAAATATATATATATATAAATAATTTTAATTATTGCACTAAATCTGATTGACAATTAGGGATTTTATTTAGGGATATTATGTAAATAGATGTAATTAATTATCTTATTATTCAGTGATATTGTTAAGAAAAATATAATTCCAAATCGATAGTTTTAATAAAAGTAATTTTTGAAATAGTAATCATTTTTTTTTATTTATTGAAAGTATATAATTTTCACACAATGAAAAAGCCTTATTATAATCGAAAACCATGTTTTTAGTTAGTGAATTTAATATTTACATGACAATTTTTAAATTGCAAGATTGAATTATTTCCTCGAATTTAAATGTTGATTTAGAATTATTTTTGGTCGTGATACAGTCGGATTGTAGATACGATTGCTTGTCGACTCCTGGCGTGCGCGTAAACAGAGTTAGTGTATTTGCCTGCTACTTTACTTTCCGCCCTAGGGGGGAAAGTTGTTACTTTTTGCCCCGTATAGCGGGCAGAAAGTAAACTAACGGGCAATACAAAATCGAGGAAATAATCCGATCTCCCAATTTGAAAATTGTAATTTAAATATTAAATTCACTAACTAATAAGACTTTCTTTGTAAAAATTATATTAATTTCAATAAATAAAAAAATAATTACTAATTCAAAAATTACTTGTATTAAAACTACTGATTTGGAATTGTTTTTTCTTAATAATATTGCTAAATAATGAGGGATATTTACATAATATCCCTAAATAAAATTCCAAATCAATCAGATTTAGTGTAATAATTAAAATTAGTTATATTTCTTTTTAAAATTTTATTATTTTAATTTTGTGTTATGTGGGGGGTTTCGCCCCTGGACCTCGCATCATTCTATTTTTTTTCTGTTTAACGATACGCGCGTATAAACTGCACGAATGAAACACCAAACGCACACACTCTACAGGCAAAAATCAAACATTTCCGTAAAGGTATTGTGAAAAATATCGTGTGCACCTCGAGTCAAAAGCTTTTTTCGGCTCGGGGCGGAAAACTTCACACTCGTCTGAACACTGCTTTCTCCTCGTGGTGCACAATGTACTATTACTGATATTATATACATATATCATATTATATATATGTTTTCAGGATATCCAGGAAGGAAAAATGCAGTTGTTCCTGGAGGAGGAGAATTATTTTTGCAAGTTTTGAAACAGCATCCTGAAATACTTCAACAAATTTTAAGTACTGTTTTAAATGTGATAATGTTTGAAGATTGTAGAAATCAATGGAGCATGTCTCGCCCTTTGTTAGGTCTCATATTGTTAAATGAAGACGTAAGTTCACAATGATTATTTTTTTTATAATGTAATTCCTATAAATAATATCTTATTTCTTAATATGTGTGTGTGTGTGTGTGTGCGTGTTTGTGTGTTTATTTATTTATTTATTTGAAAATAAAACTACATGTTCTATTTATTTTGCAGTATTTTAATCAATTAAGGGAAAATATTATTAGAAGTCAACCAGTTGACAAGCAAGGAGCGATGGCCCAATGGTTTGAAAATTTAATGAACGGGATTGAAAGAAATTTACTCACAAAAAATAGAGATAGGTAAGAAAGAAGAGGTCACATATGTGTATCTGACTATATATTCTAAGCATTCTTAAACATTATGACGTATTTGTTTTTTTTTTTTTTTTTGCAGGTTTACACAAAATTTATCAATGTTTAGAAGAGACATAAATGACGCCCTAAAAGGACCTAATATATCAAATTCAGTCAATGATATGATGACTTCGTAGTGATACTGCTCTCTCTGAATTAGATTCTTCTAGGTTCTTGCCTGCCAAATGCTTGAATGTGTGTGCGAGTGAAACTCTAAATTAATGGTGAAATTAAATTTTTGGCTTTAGATGAGTATAAAGATAATAAATATTATCGTTTTACATCAACATTACAACTTGGCTTCCTATTCTATCTTTTTAGCTACTCAATTAGTTACATTAATTTTTATTTTAACGCAATAACATTAAAAGAAAAGAAAATTTGTATTTTATTTTTTTTTTTTTTTTATATGGTCCTTATGAGAGATTTTTAGGCATTAATAATTTTAATACTTTTCCCCCCCAACACATGCGCGCGCGCACACCACACGCACGCACGCCCACGTGATCGAAATTTTTTTCTTTTCTTTTTTTTATTACCTTTATACTCGAACTTTGTTAGCCCCGTCGAACAATCAGATTTAAACAATCTTATGCACATATATCAATATCAAGAATTGACAATTATTATATGACATTTTATAACCGTACAACAAATATATTATTCGAATTTCTTGAAACAAACCATTCTCATATTTTTTACTTAATATATCGTTATTTTTACGATTTTTATGGAAATTATAAATAGCTAAAAATCCAATAGTAATTTTTTTTATTTTAGATTTATATTAACATATATTTTATATATTTTTTTTGCCGTATAATTTGTTTCTAAAAGTCATCTTAACCTTCCGTCATCCATGGACAAAGTCATGGATGACGAAGGGTTAATAAAGATAGGTAATATCTTCTATATCATGGTTAATTTCGTTGCTTTTCGTATCTAAAATAATATAGACAAGCATAAAGACATGTTCCTGAGTTATTTTTTCTCATAAATTACTGTCTCAAGTATTGTTGATTTTTCTCATATAAATAGGTAAGTCTTTTAGCATCTTTTACAAACGACATAGTGTTTTATTTCAATTTAAAATCCTTTCTTAATTTTTATAATTTTGGGGGAAAAATTACATGAAGTTTATCTAAAATATTTTAATAGTTTTTTTAACAAATTAGATAGTGTTTAAAAAATCTAACGGTGTTCACAAATATCGAGGTCTTTGTATGTATCATTTTGTTAATGAAGTTTATGCAACACGTGCATGGAAAGTGCCCCATTACGCACGCTACGCGTGCGTGATAGACCACTTTCCAGGCACTTGCAACATAAAATAGGGAGTGTAAGTCGTGTGTAAAGATGAAAATTCCCGGGTGCGGTTACCGCATAAACTCCGCATAAACTGCGTAAACTCCGCACCCGGGAATTTTCATCTTACGACACTTGTTACACAAATAACTATTTCGACACTATGTATACATTTAGAATAGGAAGCCAATAACATTATTTCTATTTACTATTTTCTGACACATTCTGTTTGATCTTATTTACAACAAATCACGAACCTCCATTTTAAGAATGTTGTACACACAAATATGCAGCTTAAAAAAAGCCATTTGCAACGTTACAGATTCTTATATTTTAGAAGAGAGAGAGAGAGAGAAACGAGAGCAAGGGCGAAAATCGCGATACACTCATTACTTAAAATTTATTCGAATAAAAGAGCTGCTATGAAGCTATATTATCCAGTGAGTTACGAATAATGTGAATGATGTAAATGAGGATCATTAAATTTATCATACAAAGATTCACTTAAGAATATATAGTTATTATTATATTACGTTATTATCGACATTACTTCAGAGAAGGAAGATAGATAAAAACGAAATAGACATTACGAGACGTTATGTAACATTCGTTAATTTTACAATATAATAACTTTAAAAATGATTATATATAAAGCAAATTATCGCATTTTGAGCAATCGTCTGTCTAACAGCATTGTCTCTATAATATCCTACATCACAAACTTCTACATTAATTGATATTTCTTGAGTTATAACTATCAAATATTCGAATTCTCATCTAGGGATATAAATAAAAATCAAATACTTGATATATTTTATAACAAGATAAATAACTAAGATGATTGAGAAATCAAACAATTGCAAAATAAACAGGATAAGATATCGATCTTGTATCGAAACATCTTTAACCATTCTCTTTTGTTGTAAATATATCGTTGCAAAATTTATTGGCCATAGGAGAGAAAGAGAAGAAAAGAGAGGAAACATTCCTTTATTTTTTTATATATGTATATATATATTCCATCTTTTATAACATTTTGTAAATTACTTTATAGGCTTCGTAAAAATCTACGTCCATCTGCAAACAGGCAATAATATTCTTTTTGAATTCAGTACTCGTGTTATAATTTATACCAGTGCTTTTTTAACGGTAATCTTCTTTGGAACAGAGGTACAGTAGAAGCTTTTTAAATGCCGCAACCCCGAGATATTTCATGTAAAGTTTTTTCGGTGCTCTACAATTAGTAAAAACAATCAAATTATATTAGAATGCCAAAATCCAATTCAGCTGTCTCTTTGTAATGACTGTGTGAGATAAAGTTACACACATAATATTTTCTATAATTGCAGATTATTAGACGAAACTGATACTTTCAGTTTCATGATTCTGGTAATGAAACTACCCTCACTGCTCGCGGGTACCGTGTATGCTATTGTTCTTAGTGAGTTGTTGTATTACACTGTGATAGTGACGCCGTAAGAGTACATTATTGTATTATCTGTCGCTCGATCTCGTTCTCGGCGAATGAAAGAAGAAAAATGAAAGAAAAAGTATCGCATTGAATATAAGATGTACCTGTAAAAATACGTTTTTTTCCACATTGCAATAATCGGATTATGAGATCTCGAGCTGGTAATAATCGTCTCAATCTATGCCCAATAAAACGTTTCAAGCCGCTTTTCTGAATTACAATGACTTATTGTCAAATAACAATATACAATATGATATATGGAGAGAATACCCAGCAGCGTTGCGTTGCGTTGCGTTACGTTGTGACTGTAGAGCCTGCAAGAGCTTATTCATATTCTTCAAGGCTACCATACGTGATCTTTTTCCACTGATAAATGCGAGAATCTGTATCAACGTCCTCAGCACAATCTCAGTTTCTGCGTGCGTCCTTCTATTATACGCGGAGGACGTTCATTAGATTTTTATACAGATGCATATAAAAGAACCTATGATAGAAAAAGACGAAGAGAAAAACTATATCGGGTGTACAAATTTTTCCTACGTATAAAATACACAAAGCAGCATTCTACCAAGATTACGCAAACCTATACGGGTCGATATTCAGCGCTGTACCTTTACCAGATAATATTGTAAATATACATTGAACACGATAAATTGTTCCCTCAATCTTGAGTTACCTCTTTTTCATTGATCTATCTGCAGCGCTTACTAAGTCTTAATAAGAGTCTATATTGATACATAATGTGTGATATGCAAGTTTATAAGTAAAATATAATTCACAGAAGATATGTATGATAGAGAGTGTATACAGGGTGTCCCAAATTTTTCCGGACAAACCTTAATAGATTAATGTTCTATGAGCAGAAATAAGGAAAAAAATTTTATATAAACATGCTTTATTAGATAGTTATAGCAAAAGTTAGAATTTTGTGTTGAAGAAGTGACACATCGTACATAAGTGATTCGCCATTAGATGATGTTTAAGGGCTCAGTCACAATGAGAGGAATAAGGAATAAGATAAAGGAATAAGGAATAAGGGAATGTCGCATCTCACTTCAGTACACATACATTAAAGTGAGATGCAATATGCCTTATTCCTAATTCCTTTATCGTATTCCTTATTCCTCTCATTGTGACTGAGCCTTAATAATGATCCTACCGCAAGTGGATCATTTATTAATGCGCGAGCGTCATAGCTACAGCTATCCCGATATATGGTTTAGACTGTTTAGAGAACATTGCGAGCTGATAACAGGTACCCGTATCATTTCACACCAGTACAAGAATTTTTGCCAACTAATCACGAAAAGCGAACACAATTTTTTGAATAGTACGTGCAATAAGTACAAGAAGATGACCTTTTCCCATTGAGAATACTATATAGACTGACGAGACTACATTTACGAGAGGCGGTGTTTTCAATTTTCGTAATAACTACATAGTTATACGTATACGTAATAACTACATGATCATACGAAAACCATACGCTGTTCGTATGATCAAACAGCTTTTTAACGTCAATTCAACTGTAATGTATGGATGGGCATGTACGACATGTTCATTGGCCTCCATTTCTTGCCAAAACATTTAAGTGCACATTCTTTTGTGAACTTTCTCAGCAACAATTTAGCGATTGCTCTCGAAGATGTACCTTTACTATTTCGCGGATTTCGCCAACACATATGGATACAGTTAGATGGATGTATAGCTTATATTGGCTTAAATTGTTTCTTACATATGTATTTCATATTTTTGATATAACTTTCTAATAAAGCATTCTAGGACCTATGTTTATATAACATTTTTTTCTTATTTCTGCTCATAGAACTTACTACTAAAATTTGTCTGGAAAAACTTGGGACACCCTATACAATAGATATCATGTTTCGTTTATTTTTTCGCTAGATGGTTCTAGTGATATATATCACGTGATATATTAATCGTATAGGTTATTCTATAACTGTTTTGTGATTGGTCAATTCAGTTGTGAGTTATAGCGCGTAAAAGATGGACGTCAACGGTGCTATTCCGAACGCAGCCTTTAGTTAACTAAAATGCTATAGTGTACGTGACGTAAACTATAGATTTTAGTTAACTAAGGCTGCGTTCGGAATAGCACCAACAAAGAGAAAATTCGGTATATTTTACAATTTTGCTTCGATAAAGGCGAAAATGCAAGCCAGGCGGCTGAAATTGTGAATGGTGGTCTCGATACTGTCACAGCCAATCGCGCGCAATTTTGGTTTCGTCGATTCCGTTCCGGTAATTTCGATGTTAATAAAGATGCACCTCGCACAAGTAGGGACCAGGGCTTCTATGAGAGAGGCATCATGAAATTACCTTTGAAATGGCAACAAATTGTAGAACAAAACGGTGCATATTGACCCAAATCGAACAATCCTAACTATGTTAAATAAAGCCTTGAAATAAACGAAAAAATAATGGATTACTTTTTCCCCAACCTAATATCTCTATATATTTTCTTCAGTTTTAGTCTCAAGCGATACTCTTTCCACTTACTCTGACTGGTTCCTGCTTGCTTAACACGCTTGCTTTTTTTGGTTTCCTTTTTTTTGTTCTCTTCGGTGTGACTCATCTTTTATGCCAAATGACAGTAACGCTGCTATTCAAGATATATAAAGTGCGTTCTAGACTGTATCGGTTTAATGTTTAATTCACTGACCTAATCTAAAATGTTATCAGCGTAATTAATATATGATAATAATATGTTAATATTTTGCTGACGTGTTAACATATGAAATATTATATACAAATAGAATTTTATTATATTACTTTTTTTATTATAAAGAAAAAAATTTCTTATGTTTACCTTGTCTGAATATTTGAAAGATGCTGCTATTTCCTCCATCCTTACGTATACGCTAGGTATTCAATTAAGAACTCGAATTATAAAAATGCAAATTATAAAAGTTCTAGTTGCATTTTGTATATTTTATTATTTCACGGAAGGATCGAACGAGTTAATGGTACATGTGATAATTGTAACATGTTATAAACTATATATGGTCATTATGTGCAAAAACGTAATGTCAGATCATATCTTTATAATGTAGAGATATTGTGATTCCGATGCGATCGCTAGGAGATTTGTGGTCAAGTTTTGGCCATTAATTGATGCACCGCCAGTTGTACACGTAGTTCCACACAAGCGTCTTTCTCCTCGATAATACTACGTATCAACGTCGTCATCTTCTTCTGCAACGAAAGAAAAATAAGTGTACAGAAGTAGAAAAAGAAAGCTGGCATGAAAGAACGTACCTCGAGTAATTGATTCTCTTTGACTAGCTGTATCATGGCCGTCATTTCAGCTTCGTTGGGAGAGTGCGTCCTCTCTTTAGGTTTCTTCTTTTCTTCTTTCGTGCTGCACTCCATTAGCATTTCCATCAATCGTCTGATCTCATTCCTCTCTTGATTGATGCGAGATTTCAGTAACGCTTGCATGTTCAACAGTTCCTCGTGGATCAGCCTCTCTCGCAACTTATCTATGACATCTTCCTCGTCAGGCTCTACATATAAATTAACGATATATTATACGATATATTTAGAGAAAATATTAGAAATATACTATTAATTATTATGTACTGTTTGTTTTGTCATTCGGTGTTACACTCTCAGGCTCTTGCGGTGTAACCGTTGCAATCTCAACCGCGAAATCAACCGTGTCTTTCTCTTGCGCATTTACACTTTGTTCATTTTGCGTAGCGTTTGCGTTGATACCCGTCGAGCAAGAACATTTCTCTTTCGCCTCTTCTGCATTATACAGTTTGCTGTCTTTTTTTATCAATGTCGGATTGGTTAACGGTTGAGCATCACAAGGGATTATTTGCCCGGAATCTTCATCAGACTTTGACTTCTGTGAGACAGATTCTATGGGAATATTATCGGTTAACTTTATTTCTTCATCTAGACTCTTTTGCGTAGCACCTTCCAGTTTTTGAACAGTTTTACATTTTCTCTGTAAAACGTAATTTATTATGTTAATGCTCTTTATATATACATTTTCCAAACATTTTTGTACCTTTAATTGCGTTATCATTCGTTGTACTTCCCACAATTGTTCCTCCCGAGATTTTGTTACAAAACCGGCATTCATCTGCATGTGAATTTGAGAAAGCAACGATTCTTGCTTGGATAGTTCCGCGGCTATACCCTCCACGGAATCTGGCAGATTGGTACTACCGGATGATAACGGTGGCACATATTTTGTCAATTGTATATTTGGGAACAAAGCCTTGCAGTGGAATAATAGGGCCAATAGCAATCTGTGACTCATTTGCAGAACCGGGCTTAACGTCATCGAGACCGTTTGTGCGTTCATTTTTGTTGTTTTCTCCTAGGGTAAAATTCATTGAAAATCAATTGGAATATTAATTGGAAAATTGTTTTAAGAAAATAATGTATCAAATAATGTAAAAAATTGGTGCCGTTCTACAATCAATTTTTATTTTTAATAAAATTAGAAAGGAATTCAAAATTTAGATTTAAAAATCTTTATCTCTAGATCTATGATCTATCTCTAAAAAGATCTAAGTATTTTAAAGGTCTTCATCTGACTTTTGTATCAAATTAGTAACATTTTGAACGTACACGCGCCGTAACATTGTCCAAATGTAACGTAACCCATGCCAGAAGAATCCTGTTGCATTCCGGTAACTGCTGCGTCAACTGGGCCAATTGAGCTTCGCGCTGCGCGACGTCCTTGGTCGATGCGGCCTGCTCGAAGCGCGATATCGTTTCGCTGTTCTCCAACACGGATTCTGGCAGCTCTCTACATCACCACAATGCGCACTTTTTCGTTTGATCTTAAAACACATGGTGAGAAAGAGGATAGAATTCGCAGGTATACAAACCTAAGAAAGAGTATCAATAAGCTCGTAGCTACCGTGGGTTCGAACTCGGATATATTCACCGGCTCCCGATTATTGTATAATTTTTTCAAGTGCTGAATTTTTGACTTCACTCCGGGGACTTTGTACAGGCCCTCTACATTCATCCCATGCTCTTCCACGTAATCTATACAATCTCGCACTACCAAGGGTAATTTAACTCCGTCATGACAACAACTTCTTTCGACTGCCAGGTGAAGACTAACACCGAAAATCGGTTGTTCCTCTGAAGGATAGAATATGTACATATCCAAGAAGTGTTGAATAAGTCAAGATGTATTAATTGTATTTGTACGAATTACGATCTTACCGCCAATATCCAATCCTTCATGCTTTCCTTTCTTCCGATCCTTTAATTTCTGCTTGGCTTTGTCTTTATCCTTGTCCTTCCGCTTTTCCTTATCTATATCCTTCTCATCCTTTTCTTTCTTCTTTTTGTCCTTTTCCTTCTCAGCGTCCTTTTCTTTCGCCTCCTTCTCCCTCGATTTCTCCCGTTTCTCCTTTTTAGATGGGAATTTAAAGGCTTTGGTCTTTTTTGATTTTGAAGGACTTCTGTATAATAATCGACATGTTAGTCTCAGTATTATATAAGTCACATATAAGACATTGAAAAAATCACCTTAAGAGCGATTTGCGATCAATTAATTCTTACTTTGCACATATATAATAAAGATTCTCATGATAAAGTAAATGTTTACTGAGCAAATAAAAATTAGTATAAACAACAGTATCAAGTCATAAATATTTGAAACAAGTCTGCTTTCCATTTACAAATCAGAAATCAAACTCTTATATAGTTTATATTTTATTAGCAAGAAAAAGCTAATGCAGTACAAATGAGAAATATGGAACAATGGTGGACGAATGACGGTGAACGGTGGACATTAATTCTAATTATCGAGCATTAGTTAACAGCACAGCCTCATTCGTATGCCTCTGATAAATATCAGACGAAAGGATCCGTTAATCGTGCGTTACATTAGCACTTGTATGTTATTCGAGAGGTGTCAAATAATATCATGTAAAAGAGACGAAAATCGCATATGTTTCAACAGGAATATTACTTTGTCTCCTGATCTTCGTCTGGCGAGCTCTCACCCTCTAGGGTCGCGTAACCCCTGTCCTTCCTGTCCTTTTTGTCCTTACGCTTTCCACCGAGAAGCTCCTTCTTGGAATGCTTGTCGTGACTGCCTTCGTCACTAACTGTAGTACAAAAATCATCATAAATATCTCTATCAGTGAAATGACAGCGAGAAGCGTAAATATGTAACATCTGCGATTAGATTTTGACAGATGACATAACCTCTCTCTCTCTCTCTCTTTCCCGCACACGCACACACATGCACCTACACGCGATATCTCCTCATGTTTTGAAACGCAAATATAACGTAACGATAGCATTACGTACAATCGCTCTCATTACTTTTCCTCGCCGATTCGGACGCGTACAATCCGGGAAATTCCTTCTCAACGTCAGGACTCTCGAAGTCCATCCTCCTTTAATTTATGTGCATTTGGCACTTGGCACACAATTTGACACTTGTCTGCACTTGTCCGTGTGTGCCAACATTGCCAACTCGGAATATCAATCTCGCTCGAGATATTTCGAGATGACAATGCTCGCGACTCTCGCGAGTCGATATCTCATGTTCTCGAATTGAACATTTGAACGTCGCGTCGTCTACAAAAGTAGCGCGTCAAGAAATTAAATAAACTATTTACAATATACAAAACATCACAAATCGCTCAGTATATAAAAACCACGGTCGTGAATACAGGTCCGGAAACTCTAGTAGTGGGGGGTGACTCGCTTAGTGAAGTCATTTTATGTAGTTGACACTATCACCACCTGAAGCGCTGGAGGTTAGAGATTTTTTAAATAACGCAAATACATATTGAATATATTGACATATAACATATAACATGTGACATATGACATATGACATATGTCATATATAACATATTACATATTGACATATTGAATGTAACGAACGTACGAAGTCCTAGAAAGTGATTAAATTAACAACAATGAAATTAACGAAATATTGTGTCGTGCCGAATTGCAAGACTGGGTGCAAAAGTCTGAAAGTAAATTGTTCAGTTTTTAAAGTGCCAAAACGTGACGAATTGCGTAAAAAATGGATATCCGCAATCCCTGGCATAAAGGACCTGAAACCCAATTAATTTGTATGTGAAAAGCATTTTGATAAAAAATGCATAATAAGGAATTTCGTAATGCGCGATGTACAAGCAAATGTCCTAGCCGAGGTAAGCTCAGTTATAAAAAAAATATTCTGTCACATTAAAAGAAACTTTAATAATATATCCAGGGATCGGCAAAAAAATTTTCATTTTTCAGTAATTAAGTTATTTATGTTGCACCAGATAATTTTTAAATTAAATAATTTTTTAATAATTACTAATTTACCTGAGACTAAATTCATTATTGAGAAAATTAGTAATTATTTTCCACTAATTATTAATTTTCTAGTAATTTCTAGTAATTTATTTCAACAAACTATTAATTATTTTAATAATAAAAAATTTATGTTTACTAATTACCAATTTGTAAATAAAAATTAATTATAATTTTATTATTATTTTATCCACATTTAAAACGTTGATTGAGCCAACTTATTTACAAAACTCGCTGCTTTAAGCATATACTATATTTTCTATCTTACATTTATTATAAAAATATTGTATTTTGGTTAAGGCCTCCGCAATGAAAAATATAAGGAACAAGGGACAGATATTAGCAATTAATATTATTCCTGATTTCTTATTTTTAATCGCTAATATCTGTTCCTTGTTTCTTATATTTTTCATTGTGCGGGAGCCTTTACGGTGAAACGGATTAGTGGACAACGCGTATGCGTGATAAAAAATCCTTGCAACGCAGCGACGCGCGCGGTCACATGGCAAACCTATGAAAATATCGTCATTAAGCGAGTCACCCCCACCACCAAAAAAACGGACGAGTTTCCGGACCTGTATTCACGACCGTGATAAAAACACGCCAATTTGGACATGTTTGGTACATTGACGTTTTATGCATTATATTTATATATTTCTAAATATTTATAAACATATTTAGACGAAGAAACTAAACTAAATATTTAGATATATTATATTCGCGAGACTAATGTACATAATGTACATGCGAATATAATATATCTAAATATTTAGTTTAGTTCCTTCATCTAAATATGTTTATAAATATTGTGTTGGTACAGTGTTACTCATCATATGTTGATATAAGTATAGAAAAAAAATTTGCAATAAATAAAGTTTCTGCTTGCAATGTTCTCTGATGATCGAGTTGTCATTTGTGTCACTTTTTACCTGATTTATTCTTGTCTGATAATTCCTCTATTTTTGAGAGTTAAAAATTTTGCTACTCGAAATTTGAAGACTTAAAATTCTAGAAATTCTCGGAATTACAATTCTTGAAATTTCAGATAGCTCTCTCTTATTAGTCATCTTTTATCTACTGATTATATCTTCCTAATACTTCATCTTTTATTCTTCGAAATTTTAATCTTACAATTGTAATTCTTGAAATTTTTGAAATTTAATTCTTGAAACTTTAGTCATCACTTACTGATTATATATTTTTTAATACTTTATACTTCGCGAATGTAATAATTAAAAAATTTTATAGGTAATTGGTATACCAGTAGTTACAAAATATCAATTAATTTTTAGTCAATCTTGATATATTTTTATACAATATTTTACCTACCGTAATTAATTGACGTGTAATTTATTAGCATTTTGTATTGTAATTATCGATATCAATTGCCGACAAAAATTTAAATTCTCAAAAATCGATATATTAAGAAGAATGGAATCAAGTAAGAAGTATCGTTAATAAAAATGTCAAAAATTATAATTTTAAAAAAGTTTCTAAAAATTTAAGTTTAAAGATTCGAGAGTTACAAAAGTGTCAAAGATTATTATTATTATTTAATGTGTGTGAGAGCTGATGTTCTACAAAAATTAATCTTGTGTTTTTTTTTCTTTCTTCTTCTTCGTGGCAACTAGAGTCGTATTCACGGAAAAACTTGAACTTGCCGAAATTCCATTTTGGTTTTAATGTTACATTTACATATAGAGTATTGAACGTAATCTCTGAACACGCGTTGCGTAACTTTGTTATCTTCTTCGCGCAGCTGAGGTGCAAATACAGATGCCTCATGGATGGAGCATGCACATTTCGTAATTGCTTATGTGGGTCACACGAGACTGGTTTCTTTAAGATTTTATATTGTGCGCCTTCGGTATTTTCGCCTCGTTTAATCGGATGCCACACCTTGATCAATATATGATTCACCTAAATCGCCATCGAAATTTTTTTTCCCATCTAAACACTATAAAGAGATTCAAGCATTAGTTGTCGTGAATATAAATTGGAGTTCAACTTGGAAATGTTATTGTGTCATAATTTATGTTCTATACACACATTTCTTTTATTTCATAAATTTCTTTTCTACATATTCTATAAGCATTGTTATAATTTAAATTTATTTGACACTTTCTTTTTTTGCATTAAAGTACTTTTATTTTATTCGCAAGATTTAAAAAAATAACGGAAATAAACGCAAAAGTAAAATAAAATTAGAATTTTTAAAATATAATATAAACTTGAATAAAAACTATGAATATGCCCAAAGTTATAAATTGCAATTGTATAAAAAATTCATCAATAATTTTATTGATATTTTAATTGATACACTACAAAGTAACTAGCTTTAACGTTTTAACATTCAAACTTTACATCAATCATAAGTATTGCAAATACATGTTTCTATAAATTACAATGATTGGCAACGCAAAGGAAAAACGTTAACGAGAATTCTTTGGCAAGAAGTTTGGTCATCGTCGTAATTGCAGCGGCATACGATGTTTCTACAAGAATGTCAAAAGTGGTCGGCCTTGCGGATTTTTTTTTCTTTCACCCAATTTTAATGCAGATGACCGCCGAAGATTCAATTCGATTTCAGTATTCAAACGACTTTCGCGGGATAAACACGATTCTTTCAATCACCCGTTAATATTATAATTTTCTATTAAAGTGCTAATTCGTGCTTTTGGAAAAACTGCGCCAAGCGAAACCACGTTTACACATGTATCGTAAACATTTCTTACTTGTTAAATCAGAAGAACATGCGATCGCGTAATTGTGAGTGTAATAAGAAATATACCAGAGATTTGCATAATGAAAAAAACTTAAAAAGTATACTTATTAGCCAATATACATAATCCATTAATTCTTATTTCAAGATCGTCTTAATTAATATCTTAAGATATGCTAATACACGGCTCTGTGATTGGTTTATATAACATTTTAAGATTGTACTTAAGACGGTCTTAAATATAAGATCCGACTGTAAATACCGGCCATTGTCAGGGTGTACGTACGTGGAACTTATGAAAAACACGCACGTGGAAAAAATTCTGCCAACACGTTACAACTACTCGAAAGCCTTCGGAGATTGCGTCTCGGTAAGAGTGAAATCATAATTGAATTAAATGACCGACGATAAGTCGGTCGCATTATCGATTTCGAACCGTTATGAGAGTTCGGTGCGGCCGAACTATGAACCTGTCGCATGTTCTCAAATGTCGAGACGCGGAGTTCGGAATGCAGGAAAATGCGCGATCGTTCGTGAGCACCATATATTGTGTCAAGATTTAAAACTGCTGATTAACATTCGTTTCTCGCAACCTTATTTCGTATGACTCGCGTCGTGCTGCCCTGACCGTAAGATTCGTAAAAAGGACTTATTTGAATGCTGACGTAGACGACCCTGATGCTATGCAGATCTATGACTTTTTCCGATGCAACGTTAAGAGACACACCGCAGTTGATTGTTAACGTCGCATTACGGAGAACAAGATGCGATTAAGTGCCATATAGGACGTCACGAATAATTGACTTCTGTTTAGTGTGTTAATTAATCACAAAGATTTATGATCGAAGATATATGATGTAAATTGTGATTGAGGATAATAATTTGCTGCATATAGATATCGCAACTAATTATCATATATCGAAACTGTCTTATACACCTGTGAAAATAAAAAGTCTTACGATGCAACGAAATTAGAAAGATCGCATTACATATCGCGACGATCAAGTGTGTAGTGTCTTGTAGTAAGTTGATAAAATAAATTACGATAAATTCTATTGATCCGAAAGTGATTATCGAAAAAGTCATCACGCATTTACTTAAAAGATTACCTCGAGGTAATAATCGAGGTAATTTTTTCAGGTCAAATCAAGATCAGAAGAAGAACTGATGTAATCATTTCATAGATGAGGCTTATTTTGATTCGACTCAAATTAATGTCAAGGTCCTAGCTTTCTACAGAGCAAAAATTAGCAAGCCGTTATGCAAGAAATTAATAGAATGCAAATAATGTGTTAGAGAGAACTAGACACTGTGATATATATCCGAAAAAAGAAGATTTATTTCTCGCGCGATAAGATAAGATCCACGATGCTAAAGTCCTGCCTGATGATCTTGTTCCTGGGGCACGTCGGTGCAGGGATCCTGCCGCCGGCCATTCTCGAAACGGTACACCACTTCTTCGCGGGATTTCCACCGCCGAACAATTTGGTGCGGGACGAGGATGCGGTGCCCGGGCGGCGTTATTTATCTTTCGATTTTCTTGTGATTGGCGCCGGCTCGGGAGGGTCCGTGCTCGCAAATCGTCTGACGGAGAATCCCGATTGGAACGTCCTGCTGCTCGAGCAGGGCAAGGACGAGATCTTCTTCACGGATATCCCTTTTTTGGCGCCGATCCTCCACGTCACAGATTACGCCCGCGTGTACAAGGGCAAGCCGCGGCCGCAGGACGCACACGGTCGCGGTGGGTACTGCCTCTCGATGGTCGACGGCCGTTGCAAATTGGTGACCGGTAGGGCGGTCGGTGGCACCTCGGTGATGAACTTCATGATCTATTCAAGAGGCACACCGGTCGATTACGACGGCTGGGAAGCGCTCGGAAATCCCGGTTGGAGCTATAAGGACGTACTTCCATATTTCATCAAGTCCGAGAGATGCAAGTTAATCGATAAAAACGTGAGGTGCGTGGTGAAATCGCGAGATACTCGTGTGAGGAGTTACGGATTTGTTTCTTTGACGAAAATCTACTTCGAATTTTTCATATAATTTTTTACAATTTCTATACATGTTTATAATTTTCTAGAAAATTTTTCAGATTTTTTATACGAATTGAAGCTTACTTTTCAGAAATGCTGAGAAAAGCTCTTTTTTTTCTTTTCTTTTTAAATTCTTTATATATGTAAATTTTGAAATATTTCTCCACGCACGCACGCACGCACGCACGCACGCACGCACGTACACACACACACACACACACACACACACACACACACACACACACACA